>NC_074715.1:29937326-30014826 GCF_947242115.1 Biomphalaria glabrata | reverse complement strand
AAGTTTTAGTTTGGAAGCAGTCAGCCCAGTAACCAACAAGTTTTAGTTTGGAAGCAGTCAGCCCAGTAACCAACAAGTTTTAGTTTGGAAGCAGTCAGCCCAGTAACCAACAAGTTTTAGTTTGGAAGCAGTCAGCCCAGTAACCAACAAGTTTTAGTTTGGAAGCAGTCAGCCCAGTAACCAACAAGTTTTAGTTTGGAAGCAGTCAGCCCAGTAACCAACAAGTTTTAGTTTGGAAGCAGTCAGCCCAGTAACCAACAAGTTTTAGTTTGGAAGCAGTCAGCCCAGTAACCAACAAGTTTTAGTTTGGAAGCAGTCAGCCCAGTAACCAACAAGTTTTAGTTTGGAAGCAGTCAGCCCAGTAACCAACAAGTTTTAGTTTGGAAGCAGTCAGCCCAGTAACCAACAAGTCTTCCTTTGTAAGTAAATCTAAAGCTACGCAGTGGCTCAATTGGGGAATCGAAATTCTTGCACGTACTGATGTAAATAAACTAAATTCTTTCACACACTGACGTAGGTAGTCTAAATTCTTGCACGTACTGATGTAAATAAACTAAATTCTTTCACACACTGACGTAGGTAGTCTAAATTGTTTTACGTACTGACGTAGGCAATCTAAATTCATCCATGGACTATACATTACTGCTCATCAACATGCTGCCATATCATAGTTTCACTGTAATATGCATTTTAAATACCTCAGAAAAGTCTTTAACACTTTCACAAAGTTACTGTTGCTAACGTCCCCAGAACTTCATGGAACCCTGAACCTGAACACTGGACGATGATTTCAAAAGTGACCCTAACGATTTTCGTAGAAATTTAACGGTTCGTGTATATCGCTGAAAAAAGAATTAATAGCTCTTTGGCCATACATGAAAACTTTAATTTGACTGTTCAAATTTGTCAAAGCAGAAAAGGATAAAATTTAAATTTAGCTACAGAACTTGGCTTAGAAACAGATCCAGCATCTGTTTCGAAAGGACTATCGCGTTGTGAGACGACTATCGCGTCTGGAAATTAATTTCGAATGTACGGCATTATTGGTTCAAGAGTTGAATAAATGAATGTTCAGGAAACTGTTGTGCATCGTCTTCTAAGTCTAGATCTAAAGACCTATCATTGGACTAGTAGGAAGTTAGTAGAACTATACAGTCGCTTAACCAGGAGTCTTTCATTTTTAGCGGCCCCCGTAAGGGGAAAAAGCCGCTATTAGGTTTGTGCAAAATGTCCGTCTGTCCGTCTGTCCGTCTGTCACACTCAGATCTCGAAAACTAGAAGAGATACGAAAAATATTATTTCATCATTAAATCCGGCTTGAAAAGTTTAGGTGCAACGGCTACTTTTGGTTTTCTAAAAGCAAACCGTTTAATTTATAAAATTAATTATGCAAGCGATTTTTTCATAAAAATACACCAATTCTAAAACAATTACGTAAATGTAAGGGAGGCAATGTTACAATATGCTAACAAAGATGGACAATTTTTGTGTATTTTCAGTATCACTAAGTCAAATATATTTTTAAAATGTACAGGAAATGTTTACAACAAATACAAATAATAGTTAAAGACGTTTTTTCTGGTCAACTAGCTGCTAAAATTAAAAGAAAACATTTCTGTTTGTTTATAAAAGCTAATAATGCACTTTGTATGTAAATATCACGCACATTTTTTTAAATGGACTTTTTATGCAGCGATTTTCGTGCAGTAGCGTAACGTCGCAACATGATCAGGTGCTAAACCAATTCCTTAAACTTTTTTTTAAAATCCGATTTTATTTATTTTTTGTTTAGTGCCCCCATCCGAATAAAAGAAGCTTATTTTTGTGCGTTTTGTCTGTTGGTCGGTCTGTCCGTCACGATTAGATTTAAAAAACTAGAACTCTAAAAGCTATTGAAAATCTGATTTACCCTTTAATGTTCCTCCCATAACATCTCAATAGTTTTAAGTATCTAAAATTGATTGTTCCGGATTTTTTTGTGCAAAACTAATCAACGCCAACAAATGTTTGTTTGCTCTTCTAACTTATATTACATTCAATTTCCATGCTTAAACGTTGCAAAAACACATTATCAATAATATGTTGTTCCGTTTTTTATGTAAATAGCATATTAATGCTAAATCATAATCTCTATACTGACTTATATTTCATTAAGTGTAAAAATGTTCCGGATATTGTTTTATAAAATATGAATTATGCCTAATGTTTGTTTGAAATCGCATAAGGCTTTTAAAAAAAGTAATTTACTAGAATTGATTACTGAAAATTACTTTTTAGACATTTAATTTTCTTGTAAAACATAACATAGAAGTTTTGTAATCGATAAAGAAAGTTCCGGATTTTGTTTCTTACAAATCGTCGCCAGAAATTTCCGAATTTATTTAAAAATCTACTAACGCCAAATAATTGTTTGAACTCCCTCTTCTAATTAATAAACAAATAATCTTCTCATTTACGAAATAATGTTTTTACGGATTTTTATGAAAAATATTTTAACTCCCTACTCTCTTACAGTACATTTAACTTTCTACATAAAACATTAAAAAATCTAATTATCGTTAATATTATGTTCCGATTTTTAAGGAAAACAGAATCCAAACACCAAAGTAAGGTATGAAAATCTCTCCACGTGGCTGTAGTACATCTAATTTTTATACGAGACCATCCAAAAAATTTAATTAACGGTATTACATTTATCTGAAATTCTCTTTTTCTTTTACTATTTATACAAACATCCGGAACAATCTATTATATAAACTTTTCAATTGTGTTCATACCTAAAAATTATTGCGATGTTTTGAAACGTAAAATAAAGGTTAATCAATTTTTAATAACTTTTAGTTGTTTTTTTTATATCAAGATAACGGACAGACCGACTGACAGACAAAACGCAAAAACAATGTGGCTTTGATCCTTTTTAAATAATATCTATTAGAACTCAGTGCACCAATGTCTATGAACCCTCGTTAAATATCTCGTGTAAATAAAGACATTTTTTTTTATGGTACCGGTACTAGCCTATTGTGAGGTAATGGAATTTTTTTTCTTTGACGTCATATGAATGGACTCTTTAAATGTAATGTTAAAAGAACGCACTCGGTGCACCAATGTCTATTAACCCTCGAAAAAATTGCTTGTATTAATGAAAACATATTTTAGTCTAACTAAGCCGTGTGACGTAGTGTTTTTTTTTCCTTTGACGTCACATGGAATGAATTCTTTAAATGAAATGCTAAAAGAACGCACTCGGTGCACCAATGTCTATGAACACTCGAGAAATGGCTCGTGTTGATAAAGGTGATTTTTAGTCTAGCTAGGCCTTGTGACGTAGTGTTTTTTTTTTCTTTGACGTCATATGGAATGAATTCTTTAAATGAAATGCTAAAAGAACGCACTCGGTGCACCAATGTCTATGAACACTCGATAAAAGGCTCGTAATGATGAATGCGATTTTTATTCTAGCTAGGCCGTGTGACGTAGTGTTTTTTTTCCTTTGACGTCATATGGAATGAATTCTTTAAATGAAATGCTTAAAGAACGCACTCGGTGCACCAAAGTATATGAACACTCGATAAATGGCTCTTATAGATAAAGGCGATTTTTAGTCTAGCTTGGCCGTGTGACGTAGTGTTTTTTTTCCCTCTGACGTTATATGGAATGAATTCTTTAAATGAAATGAAAAAAGAACTCGGTATAGTAATGTTTATTAAGCCTCGTTATGTGACTCGCGTTTAAAAAAGGAATGATATCTTGATTTAGATCTAATCTAGATTTTTTAAACTAGATCTAGATTTTTATTACAGTATATCTAGATCTGGATTTATATTCTAATTAAAATTATTTTAGAGTCTAGATCTAGAATTTCTAGATCTAGTTTAGACTAAAATAGACTAGATTAAGATGTAGAATTTCAATTTCTAAACTTAAAGTGTAAAAAAAAAGTGTAGATTTTCATTTCCAAACGTTTTGATCAATATTGTAATGTTTTAATATACTAAAACTAATCTACTATTTTTTTATTAAATTTAAATTTAAATTTACGGCAAATGAATCTTTGAAACATTATTACTTTTGACCATCGGATGGCTGCCTGGACGTGCGGTTTGCGCGCTGGACTGTCGTTCAGATTTATGGATGGCCCAGGGTTCAAACCCTGCCCGCTCCCATCCCCCGTCGTCCTGCGGGAGGTTTGGACTAGGAAGTAATTATCTTCAACTCTGAAGGAACATCCGAATCGTGTAAAACATTTTATATCAAAATTAAATCACCTCTTGAATATTATTTGCGAATATGCAGATCCGACAGGGATCCGACTTCGACGGGGGCCGCCTCTGAGTTTGTGTAACACAAACTCTCTTTGTAATCTTGTTATTTTTGTCTCTCAGAAGGTAAAAGATATGCCTCCAAAAAAGACTATTTCCAGTAGAACCTCGCTAATCAAGTTGGGCCCGGAGTCTGTCCGGATACTCGATAGCCACCTCATGCACGGAGATACCGTACTGTAAAACATAAAAAAAGGCAGTCCATATATTTGACGTCTCGGATAACTGACGTCCGGATAAATGACTTTCTACGGTATATTAATTGTAATAATTCATCGACACTCTAAACAATTTATTATTAAACATTTGAATCAGTCGTATTTCTAATTTTATTTAACGACAATTTTCTTTGTAACTTAAAATTTTGAAGTCGTAACTCTTCAACCAAGTAAATACGAAACAATCAAAGATATGTAGACAATTTAAAATACATTAAAATGTTTAAGAAATCACATTCTAGTCCTTAAGTTAGCTTCCAAGACATACTTCTTCCTTCGGTTAGCTTCTAAGACACCCTATTGTCCTTCAGTTAGTGTCTAAGACACACTATTTTATTTAAGGTAATTTTTAAAACACAATTTCCCCTTTCAGTTAGCTTTCAAGACACACTCTTATGAAAATTAGCTTACACAAACTCACACAAAATGTGATACTTTAGTCCTGGAGATATTTGACGCTTTTTTTTTCCTTTAATTAATTCGGTGTTTTTTGTTTTTTTGCTTTTGCTTTTATTTTATATTTTACTTTTTGCATAGAAATGTACAAAATAAAAAAAAAACACTTTAAAAAGTATATGTCGTAGGACTGGCAGAGTCTAAATCTAATGTCTTGACTCCTATATACCCACATTGTTTTGTGTTCAACAGATCTGTGGCCTACAGTTAGGTGTTGGGTGTAGGACGAATCAGTCTGTTAGCTCTACCTGCTATTGTAATCAAACCGAGGATACAATCTATGTCATTAGCTACTACGCAACAGCCCTTTTGAACTACAGCAAAAATATTATCCAAATCAACGGGCACGCCTACGATCAGCCGACATTCCCAGTGATTTACCAAAGTAAATATAATTGTTAATTCACAACAATGAATAGATTAGCTCACTTACAGAAGGAAAATAAATTTAAATTGTATTTCTAAACATAACAAAATGTTTGATTTATACAAGTTAATATAGTTCATGTTTTTTTAAATACTAAAATTGTCGTTACACATGTCAATAAAAGTTTCAAACTGTACGTTCGTTGTGTACGTGTGTTTTCTCTAGTCCAGGAACAAGATTCAAAGACTGTTGTTTTAGAAGAGTTCTGTTGTGTCTCTTTCTATTCATACAAGAGGCCTAACATTGTATCAAATAGTCAGTAGTCTCATTCTCGCAGGAGCAGACGTGTATATAACACAATGAAAGACAAGGACAGCATAGTCTGAAAAGTTTGGGATTATAAAGCGCTAGACACGTTTTGACCTAACAACTGGTTTAATCTTTATTCTCTCTCTCTCTCTCGCTCGCTGAATATTAGATCTATATGTTTCGTTAGAATCCTACTGCAATGTTTTTCCTGTTTATTGGCGCTACATGCAAAAGTATGTACCATACAGAGTACATCATAGGGGAATATGGATGATTAACTCTTTCCACCAGAGTGTGGTAAATAATTACGGAGAGAAAGAGTTAAGTCTGTCTACTGCGTCTAATGACTACTCAACATCAGGCTCGGGTTAACGACTGTTGGTCACTAACGTTACTAAACAACACCCTCGGGTTTTATTGGAGAATGTCTTAGAGTGGGGGGGGGGGGTAAATCCTTAAATATCATTATTTATCATTAAACTGTCTCTTTAGTTTGGAAGGAGAGACATGACCTAGTAAACATTTTGTTAAACAATTATTACCCTAGAATGGCCTAGATGCTTGAAGCCTTATCACTAAATCTTTGAAATGCTTAATGTTGTATTTTCGTTTTATGGTTTCTGGATCAGATGCGCTCCAACGGAATCTAACGATCAACAATAAGACCTTTGACCTCAGAAAGACGTGCTATGCCAGTTTCCCACAACAGACTTCAGTAAAAGTCAAATTTTGTGTCGAAGGTTTGCATACTCCCATGCTGCTGCTATCCTACAACGGGCACAACCAAACCGTCTACAATGAGGACTGCATCAGTGTCACCTACACCATGGCCAGAATTAACCAAAATTTGTATTTAGCGTACGAAGACCACTGTAGGCGCCGGTTTTCTCGTACCTGCTATCTACAAGGTAAGCAGTGCTGGATGAGCCATGAAGGGTTGGAGTGAAAAATGGTTCCCAGACAAGTGGGTCAAGACAAGAGGCTCACTGGACTTATAGTTCACTTGACATTTTGTTCACTGGACTAATAGTTCACTTGACATTTTGTTCACTGGATTAATAGTTCAATTGACATTTTGTTCACTGGATTAATAGTTCAATTGACATTTTGTTCACTGGATTAATAGTTCAATTGACATTTTGTTCACTGGATTAATAGTTCAATTGACATTTTGTTCACTGGATTAATAGTTCAATTGACATTTTGTTCACTAGACTAATAGTTCAATTGACATTTGGTTCACTAGACTAATAGTTCAATTGACATTTGGTTCACTGGACTAATAGTTCAATTGACATTTGATTGACAAGATAACTGGCTTACCAACACTTTCCTCATTTAAAATAGTTGACACGACAAAGGCCCACTGACACATCTGGTGTTACTGACACGACAAAGGCCCACTGACACATCTGGTGTTACTGACACGACAAAGGCCCACTGACACATCTGGTGTTACTGACACGACAAAGGCCCACTGACACATCTGGTGTTACTGACTCGATCAGGCACACTGACACATCTGGTGTTACTGACACGACAAAGGCCCACTGACACATCTGGTGTTACTGACACGACAAAGGCCCACTGACACATCTGGTGTTACTGACACGACAAAGGCCCACTGACACATCTGGTGTTACTGACACGACAAAGGCCCACTGACACATCTGGTGTTACTGACACGACAAAGGCCCACTGACACATCTGGTGTTACTGACACGACAAAGGCCCACTGACACATCTGGTGTTACTGACACAACAAAGGCACACTGACACATCTGGTGTTACTGACTCGATCACAGGATGGCATTAAGTTGTTTATGTTCCACTCCTAGTGTTTCATTGGTTTTTATGTTGAACTATTCACACTCTGACTTTCTCTCTTTTTTTTCTTTATCCAATATCTCCCTGTCTCTCTTCTTATCTCTGTCTCTCTTCTTATCTCTGTCTCTCTTCTTATCTCTGTCTCTCTTCTTATCTCTGTCTCTCTTCTTATCTCTGTCTCTCTTCTTATCTCTGTCTCTCTTCTTATCCCTGTCTCTCTTCTTATCTCTCTCTTCTTATCTCTGTATCTCTTCTTATCTCTGTCTCTCTTCTTATCCCTGTCTCTCTTCTTATCTCTCTCTTCTTATCTCTGTCTCTCTTCTTATCTCTGTCTCTCTTCTTATCCCTGTCTCTCTTCTTATCTCTGTCTCTCTTCTTATCCCTGTCTCTCTTCTTATCCCTGTCTCTCTTCTTATCCCTGTCTCTCTTCTTATCCCTGTCTCTCTTCTTATCCCTGTCTCTCTTCTTACCTCTGTCTCTCTTCTTATCTCTGTCTCTCTTCTTATCCCTGTCTCTCCTCTTATCCCTGTCTCTCTTCTTATCTCTGTCTCTCTTCTTATCTCTGTCTCTCTTCTTATCTCTGTCTCTCTTCTTATCTCTGTCTCTTTTCTTATCCCTGTCTCTCTTCTTATCCCTGTCTCTATTCTTATCTCTGTCTCTCTTCTTATCCCTGTATCTCTTCTTATCCCTGTCTCTCTTCTTATCTCTGTCTCTCTTCTTATCTCTGTCTCTCTTCTTATCCCGGTCTCTCTTCTTATCTCTGTCTCTCTTCTTATCTCTGTCTCTCTTCTTATACCTGTCTCTCTTATTATCCCTGTCTCTCTTCTTATCCCTGTCTCTCTTCTTATCTCTCTCTTCTTATCTCTGTCTCTCTTCTTATCTCTGTCTCTCTTCTTATCCCTGTCTCTCTTCTTATCTCTCTCTTCTTATCTCTGTCTCTCTTCTTATCTCTGTCTCTCTTCTTATCCCTGTCTTTCTTACCTCTGTCTCTCTTCTTATCTCTGTCTCTCTTCTTATCTCTGTCTCTCTTCTTATCTCTGTCTCTCTTCTTATCTCTGTCTCTCTTCTTATACCTGTCTCTCTTCTTACCTCTGTCTCTCTTCTTACCTCTGTCTCTCTTCTTATCCCTGTCTCTCTTCTTATCCCTGTCTCTCTTCTTATCCCTGTCTCTCTTCTTATCCCTGTCTCTCTTCTTACCTCTGTCTCTCTTCTTATCTCTGTCTCTCTTCTTATCCCTGTCTCTCCTCTTATCCCTTTCTCTCTTCTTATCTCTGTCTCTCTTCTTATCTCTGTCTCTCTTCTTATCTCTGTCTCTCTTCTTATCTCTGTCTCTTTTCTTATCCCTGTCTCTCTTCTTATCTCTGTCTCTCTTCTTATCTCTGTCTCTCTTCTTATCTCTGTCTCTCTTCTTATCTCTGTATCTCTTCTTATCCCTGTCTCTCTTCTTATCTCTGTCTCTCTTCTTATCTCTGTCTCTCTTCTTATCTCTGTCTCTCTTCTTATCCCTGTCTCTCTTCTTATCTCTGTCTCTCTTCTTATACCTGTCTCTCTTATTATCCCTGTCTCCCTTCTTATCTCTGTCTCTCTTCTTATCCCTGTCTCTCTTCTTATCACTGTCTCTCTTCTTATCTCTGTCTCTCTTCTTATCTCTGTCTCTCTACTTATCTCTGTCTCTCTTCTTATCTCTGTCTCTCTTCTTATCCCTGTCTCTATTTTAATCTCTGTCTCTCTTCTTATCTCTGTCTCTCTTCTTATCCCTGTCTCTCTTCTGATCTCTGTCTCTCTTCTTATTCCTGTCTCTCTTCTTATCTCTGTCTCTCTTCTTATCTCTGTCTCTCTTCTTATCCCTGTCTCTCTTCTTATCTCTGTCTCTCTTCTTATCTTTCTCTTCTTATCCCTGTCTCTCTTCTTATCCCTGTCTCTTCTTATCCCTGTCTCTCTTCTTATCCCTGTCTCTCTTCTTATCTCTGTCTCTCTTCTTATCCCTGTCTCTCTTCTTATCTCTGTCTCTCTTCTTATCCCTGTCTCTCTTCTTATCTCTGTCTCTCTTCTTATCTCTGTCTCTCTTCTTATCCCTGTCTCTCTTTTTATCTCTGTCTCGCTTCTTATCTCTGTCTCTCTTCTTATCTCTGTCTCTCTTCCTATCTCTGTCTCTCTTCTTATCTCTGTCTCTCTTCTTATCTCTGTCTCTCTTCTTATCTCTGTCTCTCTTCTTATCTCTGTATCTCTTCTTATCCCTGTCTCTCTTCTTATCTCTGTCTCTCTTCTTATCTCTGTCTCTCTTCTTATCTCTGTCTCTCTTCTTATCTCTGTCTCTCTTCTTATACCTGTCTCTCTTATTATCCCTGTCTCCCTTCTTATCTCTGTCTCTCTTCTTATCCCTGTCTCTCTTCTTATCACTGTCTCTCTTCTTATCTCTGTCTCTCTTCTTATCTCTGTCTCTCTACTTATCTCTGTCTCTCTTCTTATCTCTGTCTCTCTTCTTATCCCTGTCTCTATTTTAATCTCTGTCTCTCTTCTTATCTCTGTCTCTCTTCTTATCTCTGTCTCTCTTCTTATCTCTGTCTCTCTTCTTATCCCTGTCTCTCTTCTGATCTCTGTCTCTCTTCTTATTCCTGTCTCTCTTCTTATCTCTGTCTCTCTTCTTATCTCTGTCTCTCTTCTTATCCCTGTCTCTCTTCTTATCTCTGTCTCTCTTCTTATCTTTCTCTTCTTATCCCTGTCTCTCTTCTTATCCCTGTCTCTCTTCTTATCTCTGTCTCTCTTCTTATCCCTGTCTCTCTTCTTATCTCTGTCTCTCTTCTTATCCCTGTCTCTCTTCTTATCTCTGTCTCTCTTCTTATCTTTCTCTTCTTATCCCTGTCTCTCTTCTTATCCCTGTCTCTCTTCTTATCTCTGTCTCTCTTCTTATCTCTGTCTCTCTTCTTATCTCTGTCTCTCTTCTTATACCTGTCTCTCTTCTTACCTCTGTCTCTCTTCTTACCTCTGTCTCTCTTCTTATCCCTGTCTCTCTTCTTATCCCTGTCTCTCTTCTTATCCCTGTCTCTCTTCTTATCCCTGTCTCTCTTCTTACCTCTGTCTCTCTTCTTATCTCTGTCTCTCTTCTTATCCCTGTCTCTCCTCTTATCCCTTTCTCTCTTCTTATCTCTGTCTCTCTTCTTATCTCTGTCTCTCTTCTTATCTCTGTCTCTTTTCTTATCCCTGTCTCTCTTCTTATCTCTGTCTCTCTTCTTATCTCTGTCTCTCTTCTTATCTCTGTCTCTCTTCTTATCTCTGTATCTCTTCTTATCCCTGTCTCTCTTCTTATCTCTGTCTCTCTTCTTATCTCTGTCTCTCTTCTTATCTCTGTCTCTCTTCTTATCCCTGTCTCTCTTCTTATCTCTGTCTCTCTTCTTATACCTGTCTCTCTTATTATCCCTGTCTCCCTTCTTATCTCTGTCTCTCTTCTTATCCCTGTCTCTCTTCTTATCACTGTCTCTCTTCTTATCTCTTTCTCTCTTCTTATCTCTGTCTCTCTACTTATCTCTGTCTCTCTTCTTATCTCTGTCTCTCTTCTTATCCCTGTCTCTATTTTAATCTCTGTCTCTCTTCTTATCTCTGTCTCTCTTCTTATCTATGTCTCTCTTCTTATCTCTGTCTCTCTTCTTATCCCTGTCTCTCTTCTGATCTCTGTCTCTCTTCTTATTCCTGTCTCTCTTCTTATCTCTGTCTCTCTTCTTATCTCTGTCTCTCTTCTTATCCCTGTCTCTCTTCTTATCTCTGTCTCTCTTCTTATCTTTCTCTTCTTATCCCTGTCTCTCTTCTTATCCCTGTCTCTCTTCTTATCTCTGTCTCTCTTCTTATCCCTGTCTCTCTTCTTATCTCTGTCTCTCTTCTTATCCCTGTCTCTCTTCTTATCTCTGTCTCTCTTCTTATCTCTGTCTCTCTTCTTATCCCTGTCTCTCTTTTTATCTCTGTCTCGCTTCTTATCTCTGTCTCTCTTCTTATCTCTGTCTCTCTTCCTATCTCTGTCTCTCTTCTTATCTCTGTCTCTCTTCTTATCTCTGTCTCTCTTCTTATCTCTGTCTCTCTTCTTATCTCTGTATCTCTTCTTATCCCTGTCTCTCTTCTTATCTCTGTCTCTCTTCTTATCTCTGTCTCTCTTCTTATCTCTGTCTCTCTTCTTATCTCTGTCTCTCTTCTTATACCTGTCTCTCTTATTATCCCTGTCTCCCTTCTTATCTCTGTCTCTCTTCTTATCCCTGTCTCTCTTCTTATCACTGTCTCTCTTCTTATCTCTGTCTCTCTTCTTATCTCTGTCTCTCTACTTATCTCTGTCTCTCTTCTTATCTCTGTCTCTCTTCTTATCCCTGTCTCTATTTTAATCTCTGTCTCTCTTCTTATCT
Source organism: Biomphalaria glabrata (assembly GCF_947242115.1). Classification (NCBI taxonomy): domain Eukaryota; kingdom Metazoa; phylum Mollusca; class Gastropoda; family Planorbidae; genus Biomphalaria; species Biomphalaria glabrata. The sequence goes on along the minus strand of NC_074715.1, from coordinate 30,002,942 downwards.
CTGTCTCTCTTCTTATCTCTGTCTCTCTTCTTATCTCTGTCTCTCTTCTTATCCCTGTCTCTCTTCTGATCTCTGTCTCTCTTCTTATTCCTGTTTCTCTTCTTATCTCTGTCTCTCTTCTTATCTCTGTCTCTCTTCTTATCCCTGTCTCTCTTCTTATCTCTGTCTCTCTTCTTATCTTTCTCTTCTTATCCCTGTCTCTCTTCTTATCCCTGTCTCTCTTCTTATCTCTGTCTCTCTTCTTATCCCTGTCTCTCTTCTTATCTCTGTCTCTCTTCTTATCCCTGTCTCTCTTCTTATCTCTGTCTCTCTTCTTATCTCTGTCTCTCTTCTTATCCCTGTCTCTCTTTTTATCTCTGTCTCGCTTCTTATCTCTGTCTCTCTTCTTATCTCTGTCTCTCTTCCTATCTCTGTCTCTCTTCTTATCTCTGTCTCTCTTCTTATCTCTGTCTCTCTTCTTATCCCTATCTATCTATCTATCTATCTATCGATCTATCTATCTTTCTTTCTATCTATCTATCTATCTATCTATCTATCTTTCTATCTATCTATCTATCTATCTATCTATCTATATATCTATCTATCTATATATCTATCTATCTATATTTGTTATATGAGGCGCTGAGTCCCCCCCCCCTGCTCTGATGGGTACCTGACATTAGTAGGGGGGAAAGTAAAGGCGGTTGGTCGTTGTGTTGGCCACATGACACCCTCGTTAAATGTGGGCTACAGTAACATGAACTTTACATTTTTGGCCACATATCATACGGTCTGCTGGTATTCCCAGCATTTTTATAGCTCTCAGACAACGCCGTTTGCGCTGGCTTGGACATGTTCGCCGGATGGAGGACAAGCGCATCCCGAAAGTCATCCTCTATGGTCAACTAGCGACTGGTCGCCCCCACCTCCGTTACATAGATGTAATAAAACAGGACCTCAAATCAGTGAACATCAATACTGACCATTGGGAAGACATAGCTCTAGACCGCAACAGATGGAGAGAGAGACAGTGACCAAGAAAGCTATGGACAGTGAAAAAATATGGGTCTCAGCTCAGGAAGAAAAACGTACAATCCAAAAAAATGGCCAGCTCCTCTACCACCGAAGCAAAAGCCACCTTAAATTCGCTATTTGTGGACGTGAGTGTCTCTCCAAAATAGGGCTCCACAGCCACACGAGGAAGTGTGCTTTGAGATGAAGGATGCCAATATATATATATGTATGTATGTATATATGTATGTATGTATGTGTGTGTGTGTGGTGTGTGTGTATGTGTTTGTGTGTGTGTGCGCGCGCACATCTATCTGCTCATCCATCTATCTCTTGTTATCTCTGGTGTCTCGGCTGACTCTTTCATTCAAGAATTTCGTTTGTCGTCCCTTCAACGTTTCAGTTCAACTTCCTGACCTTGACGTGAAGGTCAACCAAACTAGGACAGACGACATTGTTTTCAGTTTAGGTGAGTAGCATTCGACTAGAGCTTAGTGAAATCACCATAAGCCTTATGGGAGTTCCGAGTACATAAATAATAATAATAATATGTATCATTTATCTTTGTCATTAGTTACAAAACAAAACATTAGGTTGTTGTCTTATGATCGAAAGATGTTTATAAACGAAAGACAGGCAGAGAGAGGTAGAGAAAGATCAACTAGAAGACACTCGGTCGTGCTACACATCAGACTCTCTAACGTTAGAAACATAAACAACTATCAAGAAATAGAGCCGGTAAAACCAGTGTCTAGAACAGTAGCTTACCCAGGGTTCAAGGCGTCTGGGCGCGTCCGCCCCCATCCCTTTATCTCCTAATAATTGTGTGCGTAATTCCTATTTACATAAGAACAGTGATCAGTAAGCATGACAAAACTGACATATAGGATGTAGACTAAGGTAACAAAAAGGGCTCATAATGCTCATACTAATAATAATAATAAAATGTAAGCAACTTAAATTCGAAAATGTCAGCTTCATTAATGCAGACTTCGAATGTGTGTATGTGTACACTCCCTATTGATCTCAGATAGACAACATGCAACACTACATCCGAGAAGAACATTAAGACCTACCTGTTTAAATGAGTTTGTCATGGTAGCTCTCGTGTTTATGCTTGTAATGTTATGACAGTGCATTGAGCCTCCATTTTGTTTGTTAACAGCGCTCTATAAATTAAATTATCATTATTATATATGTGTATGTTTTTTTCCCAGGGACCAAACTGACCACTTACATCCTTGCGGCTATTCTAACATTCATCTTGTTAAGCTTTTTATTGATACTATGCAGTAAGTCATTACTTTATGAGATCTGTACTCTGAGTAATAAGTTGACTAACGGTCTCTAACGTATGCAAGACTGAGGCATTTAACATATAAGGCATGCGGTGATAGTACTTTACATTGACAGTAGTAAGTCAGTTGTTACAAAGCTTAAATCAACTCACTCTCTCTGTCGGGAAAAAAGGTTTGTACAAGTTATTTCTCCCACACCCAATCTTCGATCAATCCGAAATTTTACACCATTGTTTCTTTTACCTGACAACACAAAAGCAATTTTAAAAATTAAACAATTAGTTAATTAACTATTTGTAATTAATTATTTTGTTTGGGTGGATTTTACCGTAATTGCTTTTTGCATTTACAAAAAAAAAAGGGGGTGGGAACGACTTGAATTCGATCTCCTGGCTGACGCCTCCACGGGCCGCCGTGCTAACCACTGTGCCAGTGAGGTGTGTATAAGTAAGATGGTATATTTATATATTGTTTGTTTCCGTTCAGTGCGCGAACAATAAAGGGGAATAATTCAGCTTATACCACCACCTCAGTCAAATCAATTTCTTTCCCTTGTTCGAGATATCAAACAAAATAATTGTTACACAATCTTCCCACAAGTTGTTGAAGTAGTACACTAACGTCGAAACAAGCGCGGTCTACCCATCGGCTAATTTGACGGAAGAAGTCAGGAAAGCGGTCTACCCATCGGCTAATTTGACGGAAGAAGTCAGGAAAGCGGTCAACAAATCGGCTAATTTGACGGAAGAAGTCAGGAAAGCGGTCAACCCATCGGCTAATTTGACGGAAGAAGTCAGGAAAGCGGTCAACAAATCGGCTAATTTGACGGAAGAAGTCAGGAAAGCGGTCAACAAATCGGCTAATTTTACGGAAGAAGTCAGGAAAGCGGTCATGGAAGTTGTAAAGTACAAGCGTTGCAGACGACAGCCGGCAAATTGTCGTCGATTGGAAAGATCCAGGCTTATAGACATCTTCAATTGGCTATAAGGAACGTGTTTAATGGTGGAAAAAGGATCATGATTCTGGGGAAAAAATTCGTAAGGTGAGAAATGGCATTTCTATTTGGAAGTTACGAACTGATGAATGCTAAGGTCGTCGTTGGCTAGTTCATTTGAACCATAAAATGCTTTATTTTGTTTTGGCTGCCAATTGTTCTCAGCAGGAAATATCGTTTGGAAAAACATGACCAGTGTTCTAGCTGATCGTGAATCGTCCATGAAGCACATTTCGGGATCGGTCGAATATTAGAATAGTACGATCTATGCCTAGAAGATCATTTACGATGTATAAACAAAGAAATGAAACTCATGATCATTACTTTAGATAAAGAACTGTAGAAATGGGATTCATCTCTCTGATCGGTCATGTCGCATTGAACAACAACAAAATATTAAAAATCTTCAAATTCGAAATATTATTTCTATCGTTTTGCAGTGTACACCTGATGGCCGGTCACCAAATGGTTTTGAAAATATGTAACAGTGTGAGTACACTAGTAGAGATCAATGAATATTTGGAGGGATTCCTAACTGTCTTTTAAAGCACTGGTTTATGTCAGACGGAAGCATTCTTAAAAATGCTTGAATATCTGAATTAGCCAATTTTCTATTTCATTCGGGGGTCACTTAATTCACGTCACCTAGAGCCTCCGATAACTTAAGTCGGCCATGGTCCAGATTTATTATAAATTTAATGCATGGCTGATCCAAACTAATTGACACAACTACGCGTAATATAAGCTTTTTTTTAAAGTATATTTTTATATTGTTGTTGTGACCATGTTTTTGCTTTAGCTGTAACAAGTTATGATTTATAAAGCGATACAGTTACATCATGGACGTAGCCAGGGGGGGGGGGGGTTGGGGTTCAACCCCCCCCCCCCCCCCCCGAAATGAAATTCCCCCCCTGCGGGTGACTGATTTTTTATTCATTTTGTTTATTTTAGGTGAGATTTTAATACTAAATCATCACTTACCACAGCACAGCCGAGGGGGTTTTGAGTTAAAAACCCTCTACCAGGGGTTTTGAGTTTAAAAATCCCTAACAGGGGGTTTTGAGATACAAATCCCTCTACCATTGGGTTTTGAGTTTAAAAAACCCCTACCAGGGGCTTTGAGTTTAAAACCCCCTACAGGGGGTTTTGAGTTTTAAACCCCCTACCAGAGGTTTTTGCAGTTAAATCCCCCTCTTCTATAAAAGAAAACAAAAAAATGCAAACAACAATCCCCAAATTCCATCAGCACAGTTAAGGAAGATTTTGTTTTAAAAACCCCCTCCAAAATTTACGATAACCCCCCTCTCCATTATAAAAAAAGGAAATTACACACTCAAAATTCTATGAGCGTAGCCAAAGGGGTTTTGAGTTTAACCCCCCCCCCCCTTCCAGTTGGGGTTTGAAGCTAAAAAGTACCTCTTCAATATAAAAAAAAGCAAATTACACACTATAAAATCTATTAGCGTAGCCAAAGGGGGTTTTGAGTTTAAAACCCCCTCCCCCAGATGGCTTTTTCTTTAAAGTTTAAAACCCCTCCAGATGGTTTTGAGTTTAAAATTCCCCTACAGAGCGTTTAAGAGTAGAAAACCTCTCTCTTCAATATTTTTTTTAAGCAACTACAGTCACCAAATTCTATGATCGTAGCTAAATGGGGTTTTGAATTTTAAAAAAAAAAAAAAATCTCCAGAGATTTTTTAGTTTAAAACCACTCAACATATGATTTTGACGAAAAAACTTTCCTTTTCGATATACAATCTAAAGCGAAATACAGGCATATAATTCCAAGAGCGTAGTCAAGAAAGGTTACACATTTCTACCAGTGGATTGGGCTCCATTAATAAAGTGTGTGTAGTCTTCTGCCAAAATTGAAAAAGACTAAATGTGGCTCAACAAAGATGGCTAAGACAGATTTTAGGAGTCAGTTATAGAGATCGGGTCTAAATCAAAGAAATCATATCCCGAACTGTGAGTCGAACCCTTAGTAAGGTTGTGACAGCGTTGCACGAGGTTTTGCGGGCCGACAAAATGAATTACGCAAAATAAGAGTTGCGGAAACAGCTTGTCAGAAAATGCGCCGAAGAGGGTCTAAGTCAGTAAGAATAGCACATTAGGTTTTTGAAATAAAACTTTTTAATAGCAAGATAATGCACTGTAGATACCTCAGAATATGCATTTTGTTGGCTTTCAATATAGAGATGGGAATGGAACCCAACTTTTAAAGTTCGGGTTCGGTTCGGTACGGTCAGATTTAAGTTCGAGTTCGGTTCGGTTCGATGACGAGTATAGTTCGGGTTCGGTTCGGTCAGGTCTAAAGTTCGGGTTCGGCTCGGTTCGATGCTATGAAATTATGTAATAGCAAAATTAAGTTATAAGGTTTAATGCAATTTATTAGTTAAAACTTTTTTATTTGAATTTTTAAATGAAACAAATACTTTGCAATATATAATAGGCCTATGGGCAATACTTTTTCCAATACTTTTTCCAAAATAATGTTGCCTAAATACATTTAAAGCATTGTAAAAATTTCTTAATGGAGATAGAAATGCAGATGCGGCAGGTTTTCGCTCAAGTCGGCAAGTGGTTTAATTCAGGGCGTGACTCGGCGCTAAGCGAATTTTTTAAAAAGGCTAATATCGATGTGCTTTCTTTCAGAAAACACTATTCATCATAATAAAAAAAAGTCGAGGGCCATATTAAATCTAGTAATTAAGAGGCAGACCTGGCCAATAGAATTATGCAAGGGACATTCTAGGTAGGCCTACATATTGCGCACGTACTTCTATAATGGGCGTGATCTTTTTAAAGAAATATTCCTCGTGTAAAGACGTCTCTATCGAGGATTTTTTTTTCACACATAAGTCGTCACTATTATAAATTGCAATATACGGAAGAAATTCGACTATTCTGAGACAAAAAAAATGCAGAAGAATCACACTAGCGGAGATGTTTTAAAATGTTTTCTTCAAAACGCAGTCTTCAGTTGACAAGGTCTTATTAGAAGATAAAATGACATCTCCACTTAATATATTTTAATTTTTAAACATGTAATTATACTAATATTCAGATAAGTTACACTAAAAATAAAACTTTTTTTTTCGTTGCCCCCTCTCTTTGTTAGTTGGTCGTTGGTTTATCTCTTACAAACAGCTAGTACAATTGAACCAATATAGGCGTTTTATATTTTTACCGGTAAGGATAGTATAGGTGGACTTCTTATGGTCCGACAGTTATGCTGGGCAGGGCACGTATCCCGTATGGGAGACGAACGTATGCCAAAGGCAGTCTTTTTGTTTTGGTGAGCTAAAAGCACCTGGTTGCATGCGGCCTTAGAACGAGTCAGTTTGAGTTCACTTTCGAAGGCCGCGGGATACACATTTGAGACCAAAAGAAAATCCGCTGCCGAGGACAAACGCAGACGCGAAAAGAAAAACTAAATCGACCGCCTGCGAACAGTGGATATGCTTGCCCTGGATGTGGCAAAATATGTAGGTCACAGCTGGGCAAGCGCAGCCATGGGAAAAAACTGCATTCCTCACTATATAATCTTCGGACTCAAAGACAAGCCTTATAATAATATATAAACTTAATAAACTTTAAAATAAAGTTCTTATGTGAACAACTCAATATAGCCTAACTCACTAACTGTTATTACAATATTCACATATTTAATTTGAGATAGAGATGTAATATTAATGAAATATACTGATATTTAAACAAAATCTAGGTCACCACAAAACAACGTCTTTACTCTTTCATGTCTCAAGATTGTTTGCCGTTTCACATTTGCATTACGCTAATTTCAACATCTTTAATGCATAAACACCAATCAATCGCTTAGCCTCTTCTTACCGCCACCAGAAAACACACACACACACTCTATGACACCCCTTTTTGTCAAGAAGTTGCGTCTCCCCATCTCCCAATTCAAGGTACTAACCATCCCCACCCACGGGAGAGGACCCAAAGTTTGAGAAACTCTGCATTAAAAATACTGATGATCAATAATGCAAAACAGAATAATAGTAAAAATATTCAGGTGCGTAGATAGGAATTTTTCATCATTTGGGGGCCCGGGAGGAGCTGGACCTCTTTGGGGGCCCCTGCATTTTGCGTAATATTGAATATTTATTGTAAAAAAACACTAATTTGGGGCCCCCCTCAAGTGGGGGCTCGGGGGGATTTTACATTTCTCCCCCTCCTCCCCCACCCTTTCTACGCCACTGATAATATTCCAATATGGAATACTTCACAATTTTGTAAAAATAAATCACTTAATAGAAGATAATTAAAATTTATTTTAAACTAGAACACAAATGAACTTATTGTAGATATCTACATTCTCTAATCGTCAAAAAATATTCTACTCTCAACTAACAGCCATCTCAAATAAAAGTGACAATATTTTAATGTCAACTTTCTACTTACTAGGTACTAGAGTCTAGATCTAGATCTAATTAGAGGGCGCCTATTCGACTCAAAACCAATATTGCAAACAGCCCGCGAAAATTCAAGGTTAGGGGGAGAGTCGGCACGTACGGAAAAACCCATGGGAATCAAAGCGAGCCGCTTTTTTTTTTTTCAAAATACCACCACCCCCTCCCAAGTTTTCAAAGTATAATGGAATCATTAGAATTTAAATAAAATATTTAAGTAATTATTTTTTTAAACACAAAATATAAAAAAGGGATGCAAAAATTGCAAAATTAGTTCGGTTAAGAAAAGGAGGGTTCCTTCGGTTCGGTTCGTACCAAGCAGTTTCAAAGTTCGGGTTCGGTTCGGTTCGGTCATAAGTGAGGTTCGAGTTCGGTTCGTTCGGTTCGGGTTCGGTTCGTTTCCCATCTCTATTTATTACCAGAAATAGTGCTCGGCGGCGGGGCTTCGCCCCGCGCTGGGGGAGCGCTGCGAGCTCCCCCAGACCCCTTGCTAGCAAGGGCGAGGAGTCAACAAGTTTTCCACTAATTCCAGGAAGAATCTATTCTAGGGCATAATAAACGTCTTCCGAAAGGGTCAGAATGTAATAAAGATTAATTATGTACGCACACACACTCAGATATATATATATATATATATATATATATATATAATTGTTTTTCGCGCGGGGGGGGGGATTCCCCGAAAAAAAATCCTGGCTACGCTTATGAGTTACATACAATCAATATGCTTCTATTTTTCTAATCTTATGCAATCTCTTATTGAGCCCTGTTTATAGTATCATGTAATCAATATGGCTATAGTATCAAGACAATGGATACTCCTCTAAGCCTTTTCCTGACTCAACTAGAGCGAAGCAGGGCTGTGTGCTGGCTCCAACACTCTTGGGCTCCAACACTTCACACCTGCCATGCTGAGAGATGCATGTCGCGAAGAAAGCGTTGAAGTTTACAAACGAGGTCGCACTGACACAAGTCTACCTTAAGACTTAAGGCGAAGACCATTTGGTAAGTTCCATATCGCCAATGCCGTGCCAGTGCTGCTTTTGGCAGACTTCAAGAACAAGCTTGGCAACGGAGAGGACTCCGGCATATCTACAAAACTGAAAGCCTACAGTGCTGTAGTCCTCCTTTACTCTAATATGCATCACAGGCCAGGACCTTATGTTCCCACCACATGAAAAAGCTAAACTCCTACAACCTACGCCATTAAAAAGTTATCAGGCGAGCTTGTCTGACTTTATGTCAGACATGGACATCCTACAGTTGTCACAAATGAACAGTATCACAACAGTCTCTAGTATTCTATAATCCATAGATCTCTAGTATTCTATAATTCATATATCTCTAGTATTCTATAATCCATATTTCAATGGCCTCATGTAATCCAAATTTCTCAGCCCTTCAATTTCCTTTCTTTTTTTTTTTGTCTTCAGAAGTCAAAGGAAAAAAAAAATTAGGTAACATATCTACTTCTGTGTGTGTTGTGTATGTATTTGTACATGTGTATATGTGTGTTGTGTATGTATTTGTACATGTGTGAGTGTGTTGTGTATGTATTTGTACACGTGGTTGTGTGTTGTGTATGTATTTGTACATGTGTGTGTGTGGTGTATGTATTTGTACATGTGTGTGTGTGTGTTGTGTATGTATTTGTACATGTGTGTGTGTTGTGTATGTATTTGTACATGTGTGTGTGTTGTGTATGTATTTGTACATGTGTATATGTGTGTTGTGTATGTATTTGTACATGTGTGTGTGTGTTGTGTATGTATTTGTACATGTGTATATGTGTGTTGTGTATGTATTTGTACATGTGTGTATATGTGTTGTGTATGTATTTGTACATGTGTGTGTGTGTTGTGTATGTATTTGTACATGTGTGTATGTGTTTTGTGTATGTATTTGTACATGTGTGTTTGTGTTTTGTGTATGTATTTGTACATGTGTGTTTGTGTTTTGTGTATGTATTTGTACATGTGTGTTTGTACATGTGTGTTGTGTATGTATTTGTACATGTGTGTTGTATATATATTTGTACATGTGTGTGTGTTTGTTGTGTATGTATTTGTACATGTGTGTTGTGTATGTATTTGTACATGTGTGTTTGTACATGTGTGTTATGTATGTATTTGTACATTTGTGTATGCATGTTGTGTATGTATTTGTATATGTGTGTATGTGTGTTGTGTATGTATTTGTACATGTGTGTCTGTGTATGCTTACATGTGTATATATCTCTGATTTTTTTGTCTTAGTAAACTTCATCATTGGTTACAATCGTACACGTCCTCCTACAGGGCAATGGAAATAAAATAAATAGGAGGAATCATAATGTGTTAATTTAACCTTATGATATTTAGTGGGACAAGAAGGAATTAAGTTGTTTCAGATACAATATTTATGGAGAAATTTGTTGTTTTTTTTTAGCAAAATGATACTAAATCTGACTAGAACATGTCTCTATTTTCGTTGTGTGTATAAATTTGTTTTTGAACAATTTGTTGAGTGCTGATATCATCCAATGAATCCGGACCCACGACCATTAGGGGCCCAGAGACTGTGGCGTAGCAATTATGGCGCCAAGGTGTTTATTGCACTTGGGCTCATAACCAGTTAGGGATAAGACCAAAATTTAAAATAATTGCAATTTTGTAAAAACCGGTTTAACAAAAATCTAATCTAAAACGCTCCCTCAAAATATCCGAAACTTTACACGAAACTTTAACATCAAAACGTCAACCAATGTTTTCAAGAGTCTGTAAACCTGCGTCTTGGGTTGCTTGAATGTAAGGAACTGCTTCAAGCAGGTTAATTGTAATGGTTGCTAACTATAACTCCTGCCGAGACAATTGTAGCCAGACCGTCCCATTCTTTTTTCACTGTATGTTAATAAAATCATTGATAGTATGACAGAAGATAGCCCTGGTGTTTATGAGTTAAAATTTCGACACAGCTGCTAATTATTCAACTTTTTCAAAGCTCAATCTGTTTTGTCTTTTTTCTGAATTAAAAAAAGTAAACATTTTGTTTTTATTCTCAGATTTAGAATGAAGGAAGTCAATTGTGAAACTTAATGTAAAAAATTGGCTGCTGAAGTAGCTCGATCTTGGGGTGTTGATTCGGATGTTACTATTTGCTCTACACGTTTGTGGAAAGTTAAAAGACAATTTGATGAGCCTACCTCTAATTACCGTGAAGAAATAATTGAAGATGTAGTGAAGACTTTCAAAATAAACTATCGATGTCATTGTTTCTCTATTACTTGATAGAAATAGATTTAGAAATAGATTCATTGATTTCTGACTTTGCTACTTAGAAGGCAAGAAAAAAAGCAGTTTTAGGAAATAAATGCTAGATCTATTTCCTGTGAAATAAAGGTCGTAGAACAAGAAACTCAATTTGTTGTCACACACTAAGTTTCTCTTATTGAGGGGAGAGATACCCACCAAGATATTCTTGAACCCTGGGCCCACGGGTAACATGCTACGCCACTGAATTCATTTGTGCCAATAAAATTATTTTTTCTAATGTTAGTATATTATCGTAGACTTAAAGTTTACGTCTATTCCTAATGTGCTAATATACGATTGCTATGCGTTTTCCAGCACCCCAACGGCCTGTGATAGTACCACACCACACAGGGTCTTCAGTGGATGCAGCGGCTAAAGCTTCCAGATCTTCGCAAAGACTCACTACATGGCTCTCTTCCAGGACCAGTGTCAGCCCCAAGAATCGCGGCTCACCCAAAACGCTGACCAAGTCTATCACGGTGGTAAAGGAGACAGAAGTCTAGAGTATGAGCTTATCACAACGAAGCAAGCAAGATCCGAAAAAACAAAAAACTCGCAACGGTTTCAATATAGGAAAAAAATAATCTTAAAAATGTGAACATGACACCGTGTTTACTTCAAGTTGGCTAGGTAACTGATGTTCACTTAATTGATTCTATAATGACTAGGTAACTGATGTTCACTTAAGTGATTCTATAATGACTCTACTATAATGACTCTACTTGGTAAAGATTTGTTTGATATGAACACGCTAGACTGAAATGGCTGTGTTATATCTGTAAAGAAGACAAGGACTTTGGTTTGATACATGTTCTATTTTCTTAGTTTTTATACATTTTTAAAATTTTTCATTGACATTTTTTTTTTGTTTTCTTCGCTATAACGTTATTAAACTGTATCATCGAATATCGTCTAGTAATAAGTTTCCTTTGTGTGTATTCAATCTGTATAATGGTCATTTAAATATACTTGAAAGCACAAATTTGATTTGATTCGTTTTCCACTATTTCCACTATAAACAAATTAAGTATTTTAAAACAAAGTTCATTTCAGTCTTTCCCACGACACATCCCACAACTTCACACGACACATCCCACAACTTCACAAGACACATCCCACAACTTCACAAGACATATCCCACAACTTCACACGACATATCCCACAACTTCACAAGACACATCCCACAACTTCACACGAAATATTTCACAACTTCACACGACACATCCCACAACTTCACAAGACACATCCCACAACTTCACACGACACATCCCACAACTTCACACGAAATATTTCACAACTTCACACGACATATCCCACAACTTCACACGAAATATCCCACAACTTCACACGAAATATCCCACAACTTCACAAGACACATCCCACAATTTCACAAGACACATCCCACAATTTCACAAGACACATCCCACAACTTCACACGACACATCCCACAACTTCACACGAAATATTTCACAACTTCACACGACATATCCCACAACTTCACACGAAATATCCCACAACTTCACACGAAATATCCCACAACTTCACACGAAATATTTCACAACTTCACACGACATATCCCACAACTCTACACGAAATATCCCACAACTTCACACGAAATATCCCACAACTTCACACGAAATATCCCACAACTTCACACGAAATATTTCACAACTTCACACGACATATCCCACAACTCTACACGAAATATCCCACAACTTCACACGAAATATCCCACAACTTCACACGAAATAACCCACAACTTCACAAGACATATCCCACAAAGTCACATGACACATACCACAACTTCAGACGACAGGGGACTAATTCAACTTATACCACTAATGTCAAGTACAATTTCTTTCAGTTGTTCGAGATAACAAACAAAATAATTAATTAAAAATAATTAATTAACTAATAGATTTTTTATTTTTTTTTATTTTATAACTGATCCTTGTGTTGTCAGGTAAAAGAAATAACTGTGCAAACTTTCAGCTTGATCTGAGATAGGGTGTCGGAGAATAACATGTACAAATAGGGTGTCGGAGAATAACATGTATAAATAGGGTGTCGGAGAATAACATGTACAAATAGGGTGTCGGAGAATAACATGTACAAATAGGGTGTCGGAGAACAACGTGTAGGCTACAAATAGGGTGTCGGAGAATAACATGTACAAATAGGGTGTCGGAGAATAACGTGTACAAACTTTTGACAACAAAGAAAGCCAGACAGGACGAGTCGATAAAACTTTTGTAATAATAATGAGCAAGTATGGCTAATTTAGCAAGTAGTCTTACATTTTTTCAATTTTAAAGGTACATTTTATTTCTATTGTAAGGCTAGAAAAACATTTTGTTGCAAAACACCGTATCATCTAACATTACCAAGTTATGCAACTCCATTTAAAACTAATATTTTGTTTACAGTTCTAGGTATACAAATGAAGGAAATTGTTTTAAGCTAGATGTAGAATGACAAGGCTAGAACTAGAATCACAAGCCTAGATGTAGAATGACAAGGCTAGAACTAGAATCACAAGGCTAGAACTAGAATCACAAGGCTAGAACTAGAATCACAAGGCTAGAACTAGAATCACAAGCCTAGATGTAGAATCACAAGGCTAGAACTAGAATCACAAGGCTAGATGTAGAATCACAAGCCTAGATGTAGAATGACATGCCTAGATGTAGAATCACAAGGCTAGAACTAGAATCACAAGGCTAGAACTAGAATCACAAGCCTAGATGTAGAATCACAAGCCTAGATGTAGAATCACAAGCATAGATATAGAATCACAAGGCTAGAACTAGAATCACAAGCCTAGATGTAGAATCACAAGGCTAGAAGTAAAATCACAAGCCTAGATGTAGATTCACAAGCCTAGAACTAGAATCACAAGCCTAGATATAGAATGACAAGGCTAGAACTAGAATCACAAGGCTAGAACTAGAATCACATGCCTAGATGTAGAATGACATTTAAAACTAATATTTTGTTAACAGTTCTAGGTATACAAATGAAGGAAATTGTTTTAAGCTAGATGTAGAATGACAAGCCTAGATGTAGCATCACAAGCCTTGATGTAGAATGACAAGGCTAGAACTAGAATGACAAGGCTAGAACTAGAATCACAAGGCTAGAACTAGAATCACAAGTCTAGATGAAGAATGACAAGGCTAGAACTAGAATCACAAGCCTAGATGTAGAATCACAAGGCTAGAACTAGAATCACAAGCCTAGATGTAGAATCACAAGGCTAGAACTAGAATCACAAGCCTAGATGTAGAATCACAAGCCTAGATGTAGAATCACAAGGCTAGAACTAGAATCACAAGGCTAGATGTAGAATCACAAGCCTAGATGTAGAATGACAAGGCTAGAACTAGAATCACAAGGCTAGAACTAGAATCACATGCCTAGATGTAGAATGACATTTAAAACTAATATTTTGTTTACAGTTCTAGGTATACAAATGAAGGAAATTGTTTTAAGCTAGATGTAGAATGACAAGCCTAGATGTAGCATCACAAGCCTAGATGTAGAATGACAAGGCTAGAACTAGAATCACAAGGCTAGAACTAGAATCACAAGTCTAGATGTAGAATGACAAGGCTAGAACTAGAATCACAAGCCTAGATGTAGAATCACAAGGCTAGAACTAGAATCACAAGCCTAGATGTAGAATCACAAGCCTAGATGTAGAATGACAAGGCTAGAACTAGAATCACAAGGCTAGAACTAGAATCACAAGCCTAGATGTAGAATCACAAGGCTAGAACTAGAATCACAAGCCTAGATGTAGAATCACAAGCCTAGATGTAGAATCACAAGGCTAGAACTAGAATCACAAGCCTAGATGTAGAATCACAAGGCTAGAACTAGAATCACAAGCCTAGATGTAGAATGACAAGGCTAGAACTAGAATCACAAGCCTAGATGTAGAATCACAAGGCTAGAACTAGAATCACAAGCCTAGATGTAGAATCACAAGCCTAGATGTAGAATCACAAGCCTAGATGTAGAATCACAAGCCTAGATGTAGAATTACAAGCATAGATATAGAATCACAAGGCTAGAACTAGAATCACAAGCCTAGATGTAGAATCACAAGGCTAGAAATAAAATCACAAGCCTAGATGTAGATTCACAAGCCTAGAACTAGAATCACAAGCCTAGATGTAGAATCACAAGGCTAGAACTAGAATCACAAGCCTAGATGTAGAATCACAAGCCTAGATGTAGAATCACAAGTCTAGATGTAGAATCACAAGGCTAGAACTAGAATCACAGGCCTAGATGTAGAATCACAAGCCTAGATGTAGAATCACAAGCCTAGATGTAGAAAGACAAGCCTAGATGTAGAATCACAAGGCTAGAACTAGAATCACAAGGCTAGAACTAGAATCACAAGCCTAGATGTAGAATCACAAGCCTAGATGTAGAATCACAAGCCTAGATGTAGAATGACAAGGCTAGAACTAGAATCACAAGCCTAGATGTAGAATCACAAGCCTAGATGTAGAATCACAAGGCTAGAACTAGAATCACAAGGCTAGAACTAGAATCACAAGGCTAGAACTAGAATCACAAGCCTAGATGTAGAATCACAAGCCTAGATGTAGAATCACAAGGCTAGAACTAGAATCACAAGCCTAGATGTAGAATCACAAGCCTAGATGTAGAATCACAAGGCTAGAACTAGAATCACAAGCCTAGATATAGAATCACAAGGCTAGAACTAGAATCACAAGCCTAGATGTAGAATCACAAGGCTAGAACTAGAATCACATGCCTAGATGTAGAATCACAAGGCTAGAACTAGAATCACAAGCCTAGATGTAGAATCACAAGCCTAGATGTAGAATCACAAGGCTAGAACTAGAATCACAAGCCTAGATGTAGAATCACAAGCCTAGATGTAGAATCACAAGCCTAGATGTAGAATCACAAGGCTAGAACTAGAATCACAAGCCTAGATGTAGAATCACAAGCCTAGATGTAGAATCACAAGCCTAGATGTAGAATCACAAGCCTAGATGTAGAATCACAAGGCTAGAACTAGAATCACAGGCCTAGATGTAGAATCACAAGCCTAGATGTAGAATCACAAGCCTAGATGTAGAATGACAAGCCTAGATGTAGAATCACAAGGCTAGAACTAGAATCACAAGGCTAGAACTAGAATCACAAGCCTAGATGTAGAATCACAAGCCTAGATGTAGAATCACAAGCATAGATATAGAATCACAAGGCTAGAACTAGAATCACAATCCTAGATGTAGAATCACAAGGCTAGAACTAAAATCACAAGCCTAGATGTAGATTCACAAGCCTAGAACTAGAATCACAAGCCTAGATGTAGAATGACAAGGCTAGAACTAGAATCACAAGCCTAGATGTAGAATCACAAGCCTAGATGTAGAATCACAAGGCTAGAACTAGAATCACAGGCCTAGATGTAGAATCACAAGCCTAGATGTAGAATCACAAGCCTAGATGTAGAATGACAAGCCTAGATGTAGAATCACAAGGCTAGAACTAGAATCACAAGGCTAGAACTAGAATCCCAAGCCTAGATGTAGAATCACAAGCCTAGATGTAGAATCCCAAGCCTAGATGTAGAATCACAAGGCTAGAACTAGAATCACAAGCCTAGATGTAGAATCACAAGCCTAGATGTAGAATCACAAGCCTAGATGTAGAATCCCAAGCCTAGATGTAGAATCCCAAGCCTAGATGTAGAATCACAAGCCTAGATGTAGAATGACAAGGCTAGAACTAGAATCACAAGGCTAGAACTAGAATCACATGCCTAGATGTAGAATGACATTTAAAACTAATATTTTGTTTACAGTTCTAGGTATACAAATGAAGGAAATTGTTTTAAGCTAGATGTAGAATGACAAGCCTAGATGTAGCATCACAAGCCTAGATGTAGAATGACAAGGCTAGAACTAGAATCACAAGGCTAGAACTAGAATCACAAGTCTAGATGTAGAATGACAAGGCTAGAACTAGAATCACAAGCCTAGATGTAGAATCACAAGGCTAGAACTAGAATCACAAGCCTAGATGTAGAATCACAAGGCTAGAACTAGAATCACAAGCCTAGATGTAGAATCACAAGCCTAGATGTAGAATCACAAGGCTAGAACTAGAATCACAAGCCTAGATGTAGAATCACAAGCCTAGATGTAGAATCACAAGCCTAGATGTAGAATCACAATCCTAGATGTAGAATCACAAGGCTAGAACTAGAATCACAAGCCTAGATGTAGAATCTTAAGCCTAGATGTAGAATCACAAGCATAGATATAGAATCACAAGGCTAGAACTAGAATCACAAGCCTAGATGTAGAATCACAAGGCTAGAAGTAAAATCACAAGCCTAGATGTAGATTCACAAGCCTAGAACTAGAATCACAAGCCTAGATGTAGAATGACAAGGCTAGAACTAGAATCACAAGGCTAGAACTAGAATCACATGCCTAGATGTAGAATGACATTTAAAACTAATATTTTGTTAACAGTTCTAGGTATACAAATGAAGGAAATTGTTTTAAGCTAGATGTAGAATGACAAGCCTAGATGTAGCATCACAAGCCTAGATGTAGAATGACAAGGCTAGAACTAGAATGACAAGGCTAGAACTAGAATCACAAGGCTAGAACTAGAATCACAAGTCTAGATGAAGAATGACAAGGCTAGAACTAGAATCACAAGCCTAGATGTAGAATCACAAGGCTAGAACTAGAATCACAAGCCTAGATGTAGAATCACATGGCTAGAACTAGAATCACAATCCTAGATGTAGAATCACAAGCATAGATATAGAATCACAAGGCTAGAACTAGAATCACAAGCCTAGATGTAGAATCACAAGGCTAGAACTAAAATCACAAGCCTAGATGTAGATTCACAAGCCTAGAACTAGAATCACAAGCCTAGATGTAGATTCACAAGCCTAGATGTAGAATCACAAGCCTAGATGTAGAATCACAAGGCTAGAACTAGAATCACAGGCCTAGATGTAGAATCACAAGCCTAGATGTAGAATCACAAGCCTAGATGTAGAAAGACAAGCCTAGATGTAGAATCACAAGGCTAGAACTAGAATCACAAGGCTAGAACTAGAATCACAAGCCTAGATGTAGAATCACAAGCCTAGATGTAGAATGACAAGGCTAGAACTAGAATCACAAGCCTAGATGTAGAATCACAAGCCTAGATGTAGAATCACAAGGCTAGAACTAGAATCACAATCCTAGATGTAGAATCACAAGGCTAGAACTAGAATCACAAGGCTAGAACTAGAATCACAAGCCTAGATGTAGAATCACAAGCCTAGATGTAGAATCACAAGGCTAGAACTAGAATCACAAGCCTAGATGTAGAATGACAAGGCTAGAACTAGAATCACAAGCCTAGATGTAGAATGACAAGGCTAGAACTAGAATCACAAGCCTAGATGTAGAATCACAAGCCTAGATGTAGAATCACAAGGCTAGAACTAGAATCACAAGCCTAGATGTAGAATCACAAGCCTAGATGTAGAATCACAAGGCTAGAACTAGAATCACAAGCCTAGATGTAGAATCACAAGCCTAGATGTAGAATCACAAGGCTAGAACTAGAATCACAAGCCTAGATGTAGAATCACAAGGCTAGAACTAGAATCACAAGCCTAGATGTAGAATGACAAGGCTAGAACTAGAATCACAAGCCTAGATGTAGAATCACAAGGCTAGAACTAGAATCACAAGCCTAGATGTAGAATCACAAGCCTAGATGTAGAATCACAAGCCTAGATGTAGAATCACAAGCCTAGATGTAGAATTACAAGCATAGATATAGAATCACAAGGCTAGAACTAGAATCACAAGCCTAGATGTAGAATCACAAGGCTAGAAATAAAATCACAAGCCTAGATGTAGATTCACAAGCCTAGAACTAGAATCACAAGCCTAGATGTAGAATCACAAGGCTAGAACTAGAATCACAAGCCTAGATGTAGAATCACAAGCCTAGATGTAGAATCACAAGTCTAGATGTAGAATCACAAGGCTAGAACTAGAATCACAGGCCTAGATGTAGAATCACAAGCCTAGATGTAGAATCACAAGCCTAGATGTAGAAAGACAAGCCTAGATGTAGAATCACAAGGCTAGAACTAGAATCACAAGGCTAGAACTAGAATCACAAGCCTAGATGTAGAATCACAAGCCTAGATGTAGAATCACAAGCCTAGATGTAGAATGACAAGGCTAGAACTAGAATCACAAGCCTAGATGTAGAATCACAAGGCTAGAACTAGAATCACAAGGCTAGAACTAGAATCACAAGGCTAGAACTAGAATCACAAGCCTAGATGTAGAATCACAAGCCTAGATGTAGAATCACAAGGCTAGAACTAGAATCACAAGCCTAGATGTAGAATCACAAGCCTAGATGTAGAATCACAAGGCTAGAACTAGAATCACAAGCCTAGATATAGAATCACAAGGCTAGAACTAGAATCACAAGCCTAGATGTAGAATCACAAGGCTAGAACTAGAATCACATGCCTAGATGTAGAATCACAAGGCTAGAACTAGAATCACAAGCCTAGATGTAGAATCACAAGCCTAGATGTAGAATCACAAGGCTAGAACTAGAATCACAAGCCTAGATGTAGAATCACTAGCCTAGATGTAGAATCACAAGCCTAGATGTAGAATCACAAGGCTAGAACTAGAATCACAAGCCTAGATGTAGAATCACAAGTCTAGATGTAGAATCACAAGCCTAGATGTAGAATCACAAGCCTAGATGTAGAATCACAAGGCTAGAACTAGAATCACAGGCCTAGATGTAGAATCACAAGCCTAGATGTAGAATCACAAGCCTAGATGTAGAATGACAAGCCTAAATGTAGAATCACAAGGCTAGAACTAGAATCACAAGGCTAGAACTAGAATCACAAGCCTAGATGTAGAATCACAAGCCTAGATGTAGAATCACAAGCATAGATATAGAATCACAATACTAGAACTAGAATCACAATCCTAGATGTAGAATCACAAGGCTAGAACTAAAATCACAAGCCTAGATGTAGATTCACAAGCCTAGAACTAGAATCACAAGCCTAGATGTAGAATGACAAGGCTAGAACTAGAATCACAAGCCTAGATGTAGAATCACAAGCCTAGATGTAGAATCACAAGGCTAGAACTAGAATCACAGGCCTAGATGTAGAATCACAAGCCTAGATGTAGAATCACAAGCCTAGATGTAGAATGACAAGCCTAGATGTAGAATCACAAGGCTAGAACTAGAATCACAAGGCTAGAACTAGAATCCCAAGCCTAGATGTAGAATCACAAGCCTAGATGTAGAATCCCAAGCCTAGATGTAGAATCACAAGGCTAGAACTAGAATCACAAGCCTAGATGTAGAATCACAAGCCTAGATGTAGAATCACAAGCCTAGATGTAGAATCCCAAGCCTAGATGTAGAATCCCAAGCCTAGATGTAGAATCACAAGCCTAGATGTAGAATGACAAGGCTAGAACTAGAATCACAAGGCTAGAACTAGAATCACATGCCTAGATGTAGAATGACATTTAAAACTAATATTTTGTTTACAGTTCTAGGTATACAAATGAAGGAAATTGTTTTAAGCTAGATGTAGAATGACAAGCCTAGATGTAGCATCACAAGCCTAGATGTAGAATGACAAGGCTAGAACTAGAATCACAAGGCTAGAACTAGAATCACAAGTCTAGATGTAGAATGACAAGGCTAGAACTAGAATCACAAGTCTAGATGTAGAATCACAAGGCTAGAACTAGAATCACAAGCCTAGATGTAGAATCACAAGGCTAGAACTAGAATCACAAGCCTAGATGTAGAATCACAAGCCTAGATGTAGAATCACAAGGCTAGAACTAGAATCACAAGCCTAGATGTAGAATCACAAGCCTAGATGTAGAATCACAAGCCTAGATGTAGAATCACAAGCCTAGATGTAGAATCACAATCCTAGATGTAGAATCACAAGGCTAGAACTAGAATCACAAGCCTAGATGTAGAATCTTAAGCCTAGATGTAGAATCACAAGCATAGATATAGAATCACAAGGCTAGAACTAGAATCACAAGCCTAGATGTAGAATCACAAGGCTAGAAGTAAAATCACAAGCCTAGATGTAGATTCACAAGCCTAGAACTAGAATCACAAGCCTAGATGTAGAATGACAAGGCTAGAACTAGAATCACAAGGCTAGAACTAGAATCACATGCCTAGATGTAGAATGACATTTAAAACTAATATTTTGTTAACAGTTCTAGGTATACAAATGAAGGAAATTGTTTTAAGCTAGATGTAGAATGACAAGCCTAGATGTAGCATCACAAGCCTAGATGTAGAATGACAAGGCTAGAACTAGAATGACAAGGCTAGAACTAGAATCACAAGGCTAGAACTAGAATCACAAGTCTAGATGAAGAATGACAAGGCTAGAACTAGAATCACAAGCCTAGATGTAGAATCACAAGGCTAGAACTAGAATCACAAGCCTAGATGTAGAATCACATGGCTAGAACTAGAATCACAATCCTAGATGTAGAATCACAAGCATAGATATAGAATCACAAGGCTAGAACTAGAATCACAAGCCTAGATGTAGAATCACAAGGCTAGAACTAAAATCACAAGCCTAGATGTAGATTCACAAGCCTAGAACTAGAATCACAAGCCTAGATGTAGATTCACAAGCCTAGATGTAGAATCACAAGCCTAGATGTAGAATCACAAGGCTAGAACTAGAATCACAGGCCTAGATGTAGAATCACAAGCCTAGATGTAGAATCACAAGCCTAGATGTAGAAAGACAAGCCTAGATGTAGAATCACAAGGCTAGAACTAGAATCACAAGGCTAGAACTAGAATCACAAGCCTAGATGTAGAATCACAAGCCTAGATGTAGAATGACAAGGCTAGAACTAGAATCACAAGCCTAGATGTAGAATCACAAGCCTAGATGTAGAATCACAAGGCTAGAACTAGAATCACAATCCTAGATGTAGAATCACAAGGCTAGAACTAGAATCACAAGGCTAGAACTAGAATCACAAGCCTAGATGTAGAATCACAAGCCTAGATGTAGAATCACAAGGCTAGAACTAGAATCACAAGCCTAGATGTAGAATGACAAGGCTAGAACTAGAATCACAAGCCTAGATGTAGAATGACAAGGCTAGAACTAGAATCACAAGCCTAGATGTAGAATCACAAGCCTAGATGTAGAATCACAAGGCTAGAACTAGAATCACAAGCCTAGATGTAGAATCACAAGCCTAGATGTAGAATCACAAGGCTAGAACTAGAATCACAAGCCTAGATGTAGAATCACAAGGCTAGATGTAGAATCACAAGGCTAGAACTAGAATCACAAGCCTAGATGTAGAATCACAAGGCTAGAACTAGAATCACAAGCCTAGATGTAGAATCACAAGGCTAGAACTAGAATCACAAGCCTAGATGTAGAATCACAAGGCTAGAACTAGAATCACAAGCCTAGATGTAGAATCACAAGCCTAGATGTAGAATCACAAGGCTCGAACTAGAATCACAAGCCTAGATGTAGAATCACAAGCCTAGATGTAGAATCACAAGCCTAGATGTAGAATCACAAGGCTAGAACTAGAATCACAGGCCTAGATGTAGAATCACAAGCCTAGATGTAGAATCACAAGCCTAGATGTAGAATGACAAGCCTAGATGTAGAATCACAAGGCTAGAACTAGAATCACAAGGCTAGAACTAGAATCACAAGCCTAGATGTAGAATCACAAGCCTAGATGTAGAATCACAAGCATAGATATAGAATCACAAGGCTAGAACTAGAATCACAATCCTAGATGTAGAATCACAAGGCTAGAACTAAAATCACAAGCCTAGATGTAGATTCACAAGCCTAGAACTAGAATCACAAGCCTAGATGTAGAATGACAAGGCTAGAACTAGAATCACAAGCCTAGATGTAGAATCACAAGCCTAGATGTAGAATCACAAGGCTAGAACTAGAATCACAGGCCTAGATGTAGAATCACAAGCCTAGATGTAGAATCACAAGCCTAGATGTAGAATGACAAGCCTAGATGTAGAATCACAAGGCTAGAACTAGAATCACAAGGCTAGAACTAGAATCACAAGCCTAGATGTAGAATCACAAGCCTAGATGTAGAATCCCAAGCCTAGATGTAGAATCACAAGGCTAGAACTAGAATCACAAGCCTAGATGTAGAATCACAAGCCTAGATGTAGAATCACAAGCCTAGATGTAGAATCCCAAGCCTAGATGTAGAATCCCAAGCCTAGATGTAGAATCACAAGCCTAGATGTAGAATCACAAGGCTAGAACTAGAATCACAAGGCTAGAACTAGAATCACAAGGCTAGAACTAGAATCACAAGCCTAGATGTAGAATCCCAAGCCTAGATGTAGAATCACAAGCCTAGATGTAGAATCACAAGGCTAGATGTAGAATCACAAGGCTAGAACTAGAATCACAAGCCTAGATGTAGAATGACAAGCCTAGATGTAGAATCACAAGGCTAGAACTAGAATCACAAGGCTAGAACTAGAATCACAAGCCTAGATGTAGAATCCCAAGCCTAGATGTAGAATCACAAGCCTAGATGTAGAATCACAAGCCTAGATGTAGAATCACAAGGCTAGAACTAGAATCACAAGGCTAGATGTAGAATCACAAGGCTAGAACTAGAATCACAAGCCTAGATGTAGAATCACAAGCCTAGATGTAGAATCACAAGCATAGATATAGAATCACAAGCCTAGATGTAGATTCACAAGCCTAGATGTAGAATCACAAGGCTAGAACTAGAATCACAAGGCTAGAACTAGAATCACAAGCCTAGATGTAGAATCACAAGCCTAGATGTAGAATCACAAGCATAGATATAGAATCACAAGGCTAGAACTAGAATCACAAGCCTAGATGTAGAATCACAAGGCTAGAACTAAAATCACAAGCCTAGATGTAGATTCACAAGCCTAGAACTAGAATCCCAAGCCTAGATGTAGAATCACAAGCCTAGATGCAGAATCACAAGCCTAGATGTAGAATCGCAAGCCTAGATGTAGAATCCCAAGCCTAGATGTAGAATCACAAGCCTAGATGTAGAATCCCAAGCCTAGATGTAGAATCACAAGACTAGATGTAGAATCACAAGACTAAATGTAGAATCCCAAGCCTAGATGTAGAATCACAAGCCTAGATAAAGAGTCAAAAGCCTAGATGTAGAATCACAAGCCTAGATGTAGATTCACAAGCCTAGATGTAGATTCTCTAGGTTAGATATTGAATCTAAAGGTCAGTTGTACTATGATAGTTCATCATAGGTTTATTCTTAGTTTAAAAGCGCGACATTGTCGAAACTTCTTTAATGGCACAACGTAACGTGATAATTGAATTGTAAAAATGTTAAAATGTTTTACTTATTTCGGATGTTCCTTCAAATTTGAAGATAATTACTTCCTAGTCCAAACCTCCCGCAGGACGACGGGGGATGGGAGCGGGCAGGGTTTGAACCCGAGACCATCGATAAGTCCGAATGACAGTCCAGCGCGCAAACCGCTGGACCAGGCAACCATCTTGATCACTACACTTTATATCAAAAGTCAAAAAACGATTTTTCTAAATAAATAAATGTAGTGTAGTTCTTCAAAACTGCTTAGATCTGACTGTATGGGATTCCAGCAGTACGGGTGGAGACCCATTAATGGGTTCACGTTTATCTTGTCTTGCAGGTTTCAGTCTAAACAGCCTGGACAGAGCTATCACTGGTCTATGGTGTAGGTAGGACGTTTTCAAAGTGTACTGATGTCTAAGTAGACACATAACAATCAGATCATTTTACTTGTAAGACACCTTATTTATAGTTTAGTTATTTAGCGACGCACCATAGAAGACGCATATTGAACGGGACTAGTGACGTTTGGGATATGTTGGGTTAGAGACCGGAAAATCAGTTAGCGATATAATCCTCTAGGGTAACGACGTGTTTAGTGACAGAGACTTTTACTGTGGCCTTTTCTTAGAATAAATACATGATACATTGTTCTTCAGCGTTGACTACATCTCTTTACTAGTTAAAACCGATGTGTTTGTTTTGTCTGGATTGTTGATCAACTACACGGAATACACCCGAACAATAACACTCAAACGCTTGCAGAGTAATTGGTTGAAATTCAACAGTCATCCATAGTTGACCTCAAGACAACCTGAACAAGCAACATCACATACTGCAGTGCACAGCTGTCAGTATCACTATAGTATCAGCTGCAGTGCACAGCTGTCAGTATCACTATAGTATCAGCTGCTGTACACAGCTGTCAGTATCACTATAGTATCAGCTGCTGTACACTGCAGTCAGTATCACTATAGTATCAGCTGCTGTACACTGCTGTCAGTATCACTATAGTATCAGCTGCTGTACACTGCTGTCAGTATCACTATAGTAGGCCTATCAACTGCTGTAACAGATGTCAGTATCACTGACCTGGATTAGTAGTTGATTATGATATTATCCCTGGTCTATCAGACCATGAGATCATAAAAATACACAGTCAGATAAAAGCAGTAGCCAATACAAAACCCAAAAGAAAAATCTTACTCTGAAATAAATGTAATCTAACACAACTACACCAAGCTGCATTAAACTTTCAACAAACATTCTTATTAGAAAAAGACATTAACCAACCAGTCGATGACCTCTGGAATTTCATTAAAAACCATCTTAAAAGCATTATAGAAAATCATATACCAACTAAATTCACGGCAAACAAAATAAATAAATGCTGGTTTAATAATAGACTAAAGAAGCTTTGTAAACAGAAGGAAAATATAGAAAATTTAAAGAAACGAATGCAGAAAGAGTTTACAAAAAGTATATAAAAATTAAACACTTAACCCAAAAAGTAAGCAGACAGCTGCAGAATGAATACATAAACAATGTAATATCTAAAGATAACAACAAAAACCTATGGTCATACATTAAGTCTAAGAAAATGGAAACAACAGGCATAGCGCCATTAAACGATGAACATAACATAATACATAATGATAATGAAACTAAAGCAAACATCCTAAACAAATACTTTGCATCAGCATTCTCAGCCCCAGGAGACAAAGACATATTACTGAATTTGAACTAAGTAGACAACATAGAAGATATAGTAGTACAAGAAAATGGAATTCAAAACTATTAGCCAACACCAAACCTAATAAAGCGTCTGGACCTGATGGTATTCCAGCTAGATTACTCAAAGAACTAAGCAATGAGCTAGCCCCAGTGTTCAAAATACTCTTTCAGGCTTCACTTAACCAGGGCAGAGTACCAAAGGACTGGAAAGAAGCTAATGTCACCCCCCTATTTAAAAAAGGAGAAAAATCTGACCCAGGAAACTACAGACCAGTATCACTTACCAGCATCACATGTAAAATCCTAGAACACATAATATGTAGCAACATTATAAACCACTTAGACAAACATAATGTCCTCACACCATACCAACATGGCTTTAGAAAATATAGATCATGTGAAACACAACTAATATGACTAATTGATGATTTTTCAAAAGGTTTAGATAATAGCGAACAAATAGATGCTATCTTACTAGATTTTTCTAAGGCTTTTGACAAAGTTCACCACCATAGTTTGCTTAAAAAAATAAAATATTTTGGCATTAATGGTCCACTGCGTCAGTGGATTAAAGATTTTCTGATAGGGAGAGAACAAACTGTAATAATAAATGGCTCTAAATCAACACCGATAACAATAAACTCAGGTGTACCTCAAGGAACAGTCTTGGGTCCACTACTATTAGGATTTATTAAAAGAAATTTCTATAAATCAAATAAGAACATAAAACTAAAATGTTATTTAACCTTGGTTAGGCCAATAATAGAATATGCATCCTCCGTTTGGGACCCCTCAACTCAAGAAAACATTAAGAAACTAGAACAGACACAAAATAGAGCAATGAGATTCATAACAAACGAATATTCACATTTGACTAGAGTAACACCTTTAGTAAAATCAATAAATTTAGAAAGCCTTCAGGACAGAAGGCTCAAAAATAAAGTAGCAATCATACATAAAACACTGAACCATAATCTTCAAATACAAAAACAAAATTTAATAAAATACTCTGAAAGACACAAAGATAAAGGCACATTCCTCATCCCATGTGCTAGGACAAATTTGTACAAATACTCCTTCTTCTCTAGTGCTATTAGAGCATGGAATGGGTTGCCTGAGCTAGCCAGGATAACCAGTGACTTAGCAGAATTTAAATCATTGGTTAATATGCATGACTAAATGCATGACGCGTAGGACGTAATCATCTTCTTTTTTGAAGTAACGTCTGTATTATATAAGATAAGAAGATAAGTATCAACTGCAGTGCACAAATATCAGTATACCTATACTATCAACTGCAGTACCCAGCTATCAGTCTCAATATATTATCAGGGTTAGAAAGTTTCCCAAATCTAAATATCCTACCAACTAGACCTATATTGATTATTTTAAGCCTTAGAAATTAGAATTATTTTCGTTACGAAAAGGACTGAATATTATGTTTGTCATTTAACACCTAATAATTTCTGTACATATATGTATTAACAATCCATGCAACTATATACAAGCTTTAGAGCTGAACTCAGTCAGTTTGTCTACGTAGTCTTCCATTCATCGTATGGCTCGGTTTAAGAAATGTATTAAACACCGTAGGGAGTGGCGCTAAATTCTGAGCATCACAAAACGATAGAATAACGTGAAATCCAAAAATGAAATGTATTGAATTGTACATCGTACAATGATTGATGACACTGAAAGCATTGCGAGGAAACCAAACTTGGTCATTTCTACGCTCGCTGCCACCACTGACTCTCTGGACATAGTTGTGTAGATGTTATTGTCAGACTGTCAGATGACACTAATGTTAAAAGATGAGCTGGGTTGTTTTTCATTGCTCGAACCAGGATACACTTGGGATTCAATAGTTTGAAGGCTGCTTCTAAAGAAGCTTTGTTTGTATGTGAAAACAAGAATATTATTAAAATCAGGGTCAGAGAATATGGACCTCAACAATTTACAATGGGGTACTTGAGAATAAATGTTGAGAAACACTGATCTAGTTTGTTATCGCTTCATTTCATTTCTTCCAAGACGTCTCTACTATACTCATGGTAAGCAACTTTATAGACCTAGTCATACAGCTAGCCATCGTTTAAGGATGTATTTATAGAAATAGGGTTATTCTCCCTTTGACAGAATTAAAGTTGGTCATAGCCTGTGTAGTTGTAAGTGTTATTACTCTCAGCATTGCTGTCATGTACTGCAGTAAGTACACAGTAGATCTAAATGAGAATAAATCATGGCTGAGTTGCCTTTTACAAACATTGCTTTGCTTAGCAAAACATTTTAAATATCATCATCATCATCATCTTTCCTTTGTTTTAAATATAATCTTAAGAGAATTATTTAACTGAGGAGTCACATCTACAGGTTTGTCACTTTGTCACATCCAGGGGCGGACTGGCTATATAGGCAACCGGGCAAATGGTGATGGGCCGGTGTGAAAATGAGCCGGTGAAGCTGCCGAATGGACCACATTAATTGAGTCAAATAAATGTGATTGGTCTCGCCTTGCCTTTTATAAAAGATCTTTACATACTTAAATGTGTAATACTAGCCAAAAATTCCTAAAAAATGGATTCGCTTATACCCGTAAATCGTGCTTCTGTGAGTTTCAATTCTTTACACACTTAGAGATTAACAAACAACATAACACCCATTTTTTTATAGTTCTATGGAAGTCCAACTAGACTGATCACACTCTTTTGAATCTAAAAGGAACCCTGAACTTAAAAATTAAGAAGTTTTTCTTATACGCTCTGATTCTAAGACATACATGTGCGCCTTCAACTTCGGATCTCTTTTAGTAATGTACTGTCTTTAAATGCGATCACGAAACAGTAGAGTAGTGTCTTGCTGTAATATTCGTAAGTAACTTGTGAAAAAAAAAAGGTTTCTGCACATGTCTGCATCAAAAGAACAGGCTCAAAGGCACCCTACCCCAAAGAACACTTACTGGGTCTCATGTTGAAGGCTGGGGATAAAGACATTCACAAGAAATTGTTTTGGATACAAATATAAACAATCTATAAGCGAGTACTGGGCCTTTCTTATCTTATAAACAATCTGTAAGCGAGTACTGGGCCTTTCTTATCTTATAAACAATGTGTAAGCGAGTACTGGGCCTTTCTTATCTTATAAACAATGTGTAAGCGAGTACTGGGCCTTTCTTATCCGTGGAATGTGAATACACTTATCTGTTGAAAGAATGTTTCACGTCACTTCCTTTTCAAACTTTTGTTTTGTTTTGTTTGACATGTTTTGGTTTTCTCTCAAAATAGCCCAAACAATTCAGAGGACGGCAAGGGGAGAGGGGGGAGTGGGCTGCGGGCAAAGTTCGAACCAGAGACCATTGAGACGACACTCAAGAGTGCATAACACACGACTGGCAGCACTCAAGTGTTATGTTTTGCCCTTTTAGTTATGGCAATATAATAATTACAAACTAATTAAGATTGCGATTGCACCATAGATTTTATTTAACAAATTAAGATTTCCTATAGCCTCTAAGTCTTTTTCCATGTAGAAATACAAAAGTTATTGAAACCCACGTCAGCATACATGCGTTCAGCTTTAGGCAAATATTATATGCAATCAGGTTGTGGGCGAACCGTTTGGAATCTGCCCGATCAGATTTGGACACTCAGTCCGTCCCTAGTCACATCATTAGAAAATATGTCAGATGCCAATGTTAATGTAAGACCTATGAAGACTGTTAGTATCTGTTTTCATTCATAAGAAGAGGAAGAAGAAGAAAAATATGAATATCACTAAACATGGACTCACTCATTGGGCTAAGTCTAAACACAATACATCTTAAGGTTTTATTTGTAGTAAGTATGCTGCTTAATATCGTTATGTGCTAGTGTACAAAATGTTTTAATGCGTGCAGTGAGTCCTTGATTTTATGTGTGTGTCTGTGTGTATTCTTTCTTTACAGGACGAAGGGTGACCACATTGTCTTCCACGACTATGTCTTCCATCTCGTGCGAGCAAAAAGCCCTCCAGATTCTCATTCCGACTGTCTAAGCAAAGTTTAAGTTCTCACACTCGAAATCTCGAATCAGGTCAGAAGATATAAATCAAGGTACTCCAGTGTGAGCAGTCCATCCTACAGGGTGATGAAGCAGGCTGAAGAGTTATGGATTTTAAAAAAAGCAGCCCTACGTCAAGTTTGTTAGGACGATTGTTTATAGGTCGATTTCATTTCGAAACAAAATTCGGAACATTCTTTACCGATTAAACAACTTTTATTATGTTTCAGCAAGAAAATTAATTGTAAAATTAGTCTGAAAAGTGATTTTCAATAATCGTTTCTAGTAAATTACTTTCTTATTTTTAAAATCCTGAACAACCTATTGTCGATATTTTTGAAAAAATAAAGTCATTTGACATAAAGTTGTTTAAGTTTAAAAATTCGGAACAATCGATATTGATAAATAAACTATAGTGACGTAGTGTCAAAGAATATAAGTGTAATATTAGTAATTATCCGATTTTAAAGAATCATTTGACATAACTTATTTTTTATAAAACAATATCCGGAACAACTTTATAGTTAACGAAATATAAATCAGTATAGATATTTTTATTTAGCATTTATATGCTATTTACATTAAAAAACCGGAACAATATATTAAAGATCATGTGTTTATTGCAACGTTTAAACATGGAAATAAAATCTATTATAATTTAGAAGAGCAAACAAGCATTCGTTGGCATTGATTTGTTTTTCACAAAACATCCGGAACAATCTATTATAGATACTTAAAACTATTGCAATATTTCTGATTGAAAAATTAAAGGTTAAATCAGAGTTACAATAGCCTTTAGTATTATTTGTTAATCTAATCGTGACGGACAGACTGACCAACAGACAAAACGCACAAAAATAAGCTTCTTTTATTCGGATGGGGGCACTAAACAAAAAATAAATGAAATCAGATTTTTTTTTAAAGTTTAAGGAATTGGTTTAGCACCTGATCATGTTGCGACGTTACGCTACTGCACAAAAGTCGCTGCATGAAAAGTCCATTTTAAAAAATGTGCGTGATGTTTACATACAAAGTGCATTATTAGCCCTTATAAACAAAAAGAAATGTTTTCTTTTAATTTTAGCAGCTAGTTGACCAGAAAAAACACCTTTAACTATTATTTATATTTGTTGTAAACATTTCTTGTACATTTTATAAATATATTTGACTTAGTGATACCGAAAACACACAAAGATTGTCTAACTCTGTTAGCATATTCCAACATTGCCTCCCTTACATTTACGTAATTGTTTTAGAATTGGTGTATTTTTATGAAAAAATCGCTTGCATAATTAGTTTTATAAATTAAACGGTTTGCTTTTAGAAAACCAAAGTAACCGTTGCACCTAAAATTTTCAAGCCGCATTTAATGGTGAAATAATATTTTTCATATCTCTTCTAGTTTTCGAGATCTTTTACGTTTTACAATTACGTAAACCAATTCCTTAAACTTTTTTTTATTTATTTTTTGTTTAGTGCCCCCATCCGAATAAAAGAAGCTTATTTTTGTGCGTTTTGTCTGTTGGTCGGTCTGTCCGTCACGATTAGATTAAAAAAACTAGAACTTTAAAAGCTATTGAAAATCTGATTTACACTTTAATGTTCCTCCCGTAACATCTCAATAGTTTTTATCAATAATATGTTGTTCCGTTTTTTATGTAAATAGCATATTAATGCTAAATCAAAATCTCTATACTGACTTATATTTCATTAAGTGTAAAAATGTTCCGGATATTGTTTTATAAAACATGAATTATGCCTAATGATTGTTTGAAATCGCATTATTTACTAATATTACACTTATATTATTTGACAATGCGTCACTATAATTTGGTTATCAATATCAAATTGTTCCGTATTTTCATCTTTAAACAAATTTTAAAAATATCGACAATAGGTTGTTCAGGGCTTTAAAAAAAAGTAATTTACTAGAATTGATTACTGAAAATTACTTTTTAGACTTAATTTTCTTGCTGAAACATAACATAGAAGTTTTGTAATCGATAAAGAATGTTCCGGATTTTGTTTCTTACAAATCGTCCCCAGAAATTTCCGAATTTATTTAAAAATCTACTAACGCCAAATAATTGTTTGAACTCCCTCTTCTAATTAATAAACAAATAATCTTCTCATTTACGAAATAATGTTTTTAAGGATTTTTATGAAAAATATTTTAACTCACTTCTCTCTTACAGTACATTTAACTTTCTAGCTAAAACATTTTAAAAATCTAATTATCGTTAATATTATGTTCCGATTTTTAAGGAAAACAGAATCCAAACACCAAAGTAAGGTATGAAAATCTCTCCACATGGCTGTAGTACATCTAATTTTTATACGAGACCATCCAAAAAAATTTAATTAACGGTATTACATTTATCTGAAATTCTCTTTTTTTTTTTACTATTTATACAAACATCCGGAACAATCTATTATATAAACTTTTCAATTGTGTTCATACCTAAAAATTATTGCGATGTTTTGAAACGTAAAATAAAGGTTAATCAATTTTTAATAACTTTTAGTTGTTGTTTTTTTATATCAAGATGACGGACAGACCGACTGACAGACAAAACGCAAAAACAATGCGGCTTTGATCCTCTTTAAATAAATTCTATTAGAACTCAGTGCACCAATGTCTATGAACCCTCGTTAAATATCTCGTGTAAATAAAGACATTTTTTTTATGGTACCGGTACTACTACCCTATTGTGAGGTAATGGAATTTTTTTTCCACGACATCATATGAATGGACTCTTTAAATGTAATGCTAAAAGAACGCACTCTGTGCACCAATGTCTATTAACCCTCGAAAAATTGCTCGTATTGATGAAAACATATTTTAGTCTAACTAAGCCATGTGACGTAGTGTTTTTTTTTCCTTTGACGTCATATGGAATGAATTCTTTAAATGAAATGCTAAAAGAACGCACTCGGTGCACCAACGTCTATGAACACTCGATAAATGGCTCGTATTGATGAATGCGATTTTTAGTCTAGCTAGGCCGTGTGACGTAGTGTTTTTTTTCCCTCTGACGTTATATGGAATTAATTCTTCAAATGAAATGAAAAAAGAACTCGCTATAGTAATGTTTATTAAGCCTCGTCATGTGACTCGCGTTTAAAAAAGGAATGATATCTTGATTTAGATCTAATCTAGATTTTTTAAACTAGATCTAGATTTTTATTACAGTATATCTAGATCTGGATTTATATTCTAATTAAAATTATTTTAGAGTCTAGATCTAGAATTTCTAGATCTAGTTTAGACTAAAATAGATTAGATTAAGATGTAAAATTTCAATTTCTAAACTTAAAGTGTAAAAAAAAGTGTAGATTTTCATTTCCAAACGTGTTGATCAATATTGCAATATTATAATATACTAAAACTAATCTACTATTTTTTATTTAATTTAAATTTACGGCAAATGAATCTTTGAAACATTATTAGGCCTACTTTTGACCATCAAAATTAAATCACCTCTTGAATATTATTTGCGAATATGCAGATCCGACAGGGATCCGACTTCGACGGGGGCCGCCTCTGAGTTTGTGTAACACAAACTCTCTTTGTAATCTTGTTTCAATTAACGAAAATTCATGTTGTTTTGTTTTGTTGTTTGTTTGTTTGTTTGCTTGTTGTTGTTGTTTTTTTTTTTTTTTTAAATCTTTCTCTTTGCTTCTGCTTGAATTAAATAATTGGCTGAATCCCTTTGACTCCCAGTGAAGCATAGGGATCTGTTCAGCTACCCCTCAGTTGGGTCCATGTGAGACCAATCGGTCCATGTCCATCCTGCCATCTTTGCTTTTGATCTTCCAATTTCCTCCTTGTGTTTCCCAGCATTTCCCCGGTGGAGTCCAGTCTGGGGGAGGGGGGGGGAAGTAATGAAAAGACAACGTCACGGAGTGGGTCAACTATTATAGCAATACTTTAATGCGGTGGTCTGCTCCTGGTCAAAATCAGTGGAGAACTTGCGCTCACATTCTAGGCAATAAGTCCAAGAATGAAGCTAATAAAAGTCATGCACAGACCAAACTACTGGGTAAGTCCCGTGGCTAGTTTCTTTTTGTGCATCTTTCACACCAGTGCGGTACAATCTCTGAACTAGACCATAATGTTGGACTTCTCTACACGTAGATCTACAGGAAACCACATTGACAATGATCTGTTTCTTGTGGTGTTCAGTAGACTCTATTCATACTGTAGTCTACTTAATTACAATATCACGATTAGGTAAAGCACCATCACAAAGATGGTCAAAGAATATACATTAAGTAAACAAACAAAAATAGATTTAAAAAATCATGTTCTTGATGATTGATCTAGTCAATCTAGATATTGATATAATCTAATTTAGATATCTAGAAATTGGGTTTAAGTCACAAAAAGAAAACATGTTTTTAATTAATACCAAACAGTTCTCTTTCTACCTACATTGTACATAGGATTGTATGGCCTAATTAATAGGCAATGAAACGACCTATCAAATGACATGATAGACTTTATAATAACACTAACTAATGACATAATAATACTAACTAATGACATAATATACCTAAACTAGCATATGGTATACTTAATGATAAGGTGATATACATTTTTTTAAAGAAACTTCGATTTTAATCAAATGAACTCTCATATATTTTATGGTTGTTCATAATTGATTGCTATTAATTGCTTCAGGGGCGACACTGTATTTTGACATTAGTGACAAGTCTAAATCGAAGGTGTGCAGTACGGGTCTCTTGGAAAAACAAGATATCATTCATGTACAGATCTTCGTTCCCAGCGTTACAGTAGACGCGACCAATGAAACCATATTTACACTGAGCGCAGTCAATAGAAAGAACAGTACAGTCACTAAGAAGGTACGTCTACATTAAGGAAATCATAGGTTGGGCTGACCTCCTCACATTAGGGTCAATGTACCCCCTAAATTAGAATTATTTCTTTTGCGCCTTTTGCAGATTCGGTTTGGAGGACCGCTGTAGGGAGGGTCTTAATGATGTAATTGTGGTGCGCGCGTGAAGCTTTCTTTTTTGTGTTTAATACTTGTGTTTTAGAGTATAGGAAGTAGTTCGTTTGTCTGTTTCCCCGTTGTAAAGGTACGTAAGTACGTAGGTTTATTAAGTCGGCTGATCTCTCGGTACGGGTGTCGCTATTGTAAAGTTCTTTGTTGTAGCGGCATCGCTAGATCTAGGTTTTATTTCGTTTCAGGGTGTTAGGCTTTGGGCTATGGGAAAGTGTGTCGTCTTTCCGCCTTTGGAGCCGTATAGTTAACTATCGTTGTTGGATATGTATGAAGTTGTTGTTCTGTCGGGCGCCGAGACGAAGTGTGCGCGTGGAAGGTGTGTTATTGCTATTGGAACAATTAGTACTGCCCTGTTTACCACCATGACGTTGCTACATATAAAAATATCTTGTGTCTTTACAATTATCCTATGATGTAAGTATTAAATAATGCTCGTTTGGAGCAACCGTTGTTTAAATCGATGATGTTTTAGTTCCATCTTAGCTTCGATGACATTCATTCCTTATTCAATTCATTTCGGTTAAGGCCCTTGATAGGACTTCGCCACCACCTCCCCCGGTGGAGGATACGTAACACCGTCTGATAAGCACTACATAAGATAAAGGATGTGTTATTAAGAGCATATTATTAGTTTACCACCCCAATAATACTATCCACCCACAATCTTATTGAATGAATTGATAATTACAAAGAAACCCTTTTTTGCCTCTCCCCCTTGCCAAGACTTATCATACCCGAGAGAGGACTTTGCCCCCCCCCCCCCACCTCACAGGGTGGTGGATGCTGTTACACAGTTTGATAAGCACTACATAAGATAAAGGATGTTTTAATTAAAGCATATTATTTTTTTAACACCCCTATAATACTATCCATACCCCCCAATCTTATTGAACAGATGGAATTCGCGTCAAGGCGTTCAATGAAAACTTTTGAGCCACTAACTCGAAATATCCTTTGGCCCTCATACAATATTAATTGCCTGTATGACAGAAGATACGTGTTTACAAACTACGTTCTAAGATTTATGTTTTATATTCTGTGTGTGTCTGTATAAAGTTGTCTGGAGCAGACAGATTGGCACATGTTTGTAAACAACTGCCCAGACAGATGAACTTACCACAACTGTTAATTCGTACATCTAGTTCTGTAAAAACATGATTGTACCAAAGAAGAAAATTAAAACATTCAGTAATAAAAGACCTGGCCTGGATGACCAACGTTAAAAATTAACATTCTGTCGTCATCGAGAAGTAGCCTACATAGAAGTCTATTTATAAAGCGCTGGTTATGAGTTTGTATATATTTTTCGTGTGTGAATGTCGTTCGTATGTGCATCTATATTGTGCATATATATTGTTATTGTACAGAAGTTACGCTGAGGTTTTCAGTTGTAGTCAAACCGAATTTTCATTTGATTGGATCAATAAAAGTTATCTTATCTCTTATCTTATCTTAAAACTGTGTAGGCTTATCATGTTTTTGTTGTAAAAATCTATGTTTGAAGACTTCGCAACGTACTCATATCTAGAGACTCTAAACCCAATGATTAACGTGCAACTCGTAGGTAAGAATGTAATCTACTGAACAGAACTAAAGTCTATGATCTCTAACTGGGAATTATCAATTATATTGTATGTATCTTATAACTAAGTATTTTCATTTTCCCTTTTGTACACGGCCGCCACCAATGCAAAGTGTAACTAACAAACCAATACACCTGTTTGACGTCTACAGTTCTTGAAATGCATTACAAATGAATTTTAATTTGGTTTATACATTATTATTATATATTATACAATTCTTTTTAATTCCTTGTGTTTTAATATTTGTTTTTGCTGTTTTTTTATTTGCTGCACAATTTTTCTTTTCTGATTAGCTTTGTAGAATATGACTTTCTAATATGTTCTAATATTTTTAATATTTCTATTTTGCTTATCTAGTTGTTCACTTTCTGAAAAGCTGTAGGCTCTGGTTTCAAAACTAATTTCTAAAATTTTTACAGTTTATTCTACATTATCCTGTTAAATTTATTTCTGGTATTTATATTGGATGTGATATTTAAATGTATTGTACTATGCTACTGTAAATCTCCACCAATACCATACAGTTTGATTTACATTTTGTACACACAGATGTCAGGCTTCAATGTTGAAATACTAGCTAGACTCTTAGACTATTTGGACAACTGGTGCTTTTGTGTGCCGACTAGGCATTGACCCCACATGCCAAAAACATTTAAATACATATCAAAGATGTATTTTTTTACAAAAAGCCCGCCCCATCACCTTTTTTTTTCTTTGAGTCCCGCCCCGCCCCCCCCCCCTTTTTTATGCTACAAATTACTAACAAATGTTACTTTCTAAAAGTACTGTACCCTTGGTTGCAACCCTTCTAGACACCACTGTAGATTTACTTGTTATGTAAGACCCCCACTCGCGATCTCTTGAAAAGACCTAATGTTGTGTACACATCTGGTACAGTTGTGTGAGATCCTGTTTAGGTCAACATGTACTGCCAACAGCCAAGCCAACTGCTCCTGTGAGTACAACGATAACCAAGGCTACCTGTTCCAGTTTAAGGACACGGCACAATCATTTTACAACAAAGTCAACTTCGCTGTGAACGGCATGGAGAATACATCGTTCAAGCTTCCCAGAGTTTACAGTAGGTCTGATTATATATGATTATATCTGTTGTGTACGTCTATGTTAGACGTATTACTGATGTCTAGGTTTCCATGTGTGCAGTGATGTCTAAGTTGACAGGTGTAGTGTAATGTCTAAGTTGACAGGTGTAGTGTAATGTCTAAGTTGACAGGTGTAGTGTAATGTCTAAGTTGACAGGTGTAGTGTAATGTCTAAGTTGACAGGTGTAGTGTAATGTCTAAGTTGACAGGTGTATTGTGATGTCTACGTTGACAGGTGTATTGTGATGTCTACGTTGGCAGGTGAAGTGTGATGTTTAAGTTGACAAGTGTAGTGTGCTTTCTAGGTTGACAGGTGTAGTGTAATGTCTAAGTTGACAGGTGTAGTGTAATGTCTAAGTTGACAGGTGTAGTGTAATGTCTAAGTTGACAGGTGTAGTGTGATGTCTAAGTTGACAGGTGTAGTGTAATGTCTAAGTTGATTGGTGTAGAATGATGTCTATTGTGTATTGAGAAAGCTAAAAATATTCTTCTCCTGCAAGTACATTTGGTGTTGGGGGGGGGGGGCAGTGGTAACTTGCGTTGTTTACATTTTATTTCGAAAACGACTCTAATGATTTTCTTTATAAGTTCAAGGTATGTGTATAGTAATGAAAAAACTTCTCAATTCATTGGCCACATCACGAAAACTCGAGGTCGACCGTTATATCGGTTTAAAAATGTTTCATTATCAAAAAATTACTTTTGGCTACAACGTTTTATGAAGAAAAAAAACTCCACATGACGTCAAAAGGAAAAAAAATGGCACCGCTCACGTCACTAGGCTTACAACTGTACACTAAAATATTTCTTTGCAAACATGTACAACTTGTAATGAATCAATTGGCCCAATTAAACATTTGCGCACCATCTTATTGTTTGCTCTATTAGCCTTGTCAACAAAGTAAAATCTACCTACACGGCTCTTCGCAATTTAAAAGAACAAAAATGTCTATGTGTCTATATACACAATTACTAATCCTACATGTGTAAATCTAATTAATTTATGTTTCTCTCCCATAGTTTCATAATAAATCAATCTACAGAAGTGTTTTTAACATTCTGTGCATTCATAAAGGACAACAACAAAAAAACGATGACTATTTATGAAACGCATTGTAAGACTTTAAAGTGATTACATTCTTTTAGTGCAACTATCATTCTCTTAGTGCAACTGTCATTCTCTTAGTGCAACTGTCATTCTCTTAGTGCAATTGTCATTCTCTTAGTGCAACTGTCATTCTCTTAGCCTTCACATGGCGCTAGGGTCCAATCTTTTTGGTAGGACGGTAGGGAGCTGGTACCTGGAAACATAACTCGGCTCGAGTCGGGATTAAATCTCGAGCCCATTTGATACGTAGGCCTAGCCAAGCGACTCTTGTCACTCAGCCACACATCACACACCGTATACCTTATGTCAAGATAAAATATTGCATAGAAGTATTTTTCTTTCAAGTCGCTTAATATTGGAAAAATAAATTACAAGTAAAAAAAAAACTATACGTTTAATCCCAAGTTATGAATATTCGTGTTTGGTGGTTTTCAAATGTTCTCATTGATGACTCTAATCCCTTCACTTTTAGGCACAAACCTCCCAATACAGTGGGAAAAGTTTTAGTTTGACCGGGGGGGGGGGTAATATTTTATTTGGCTGGTGAATAATTACAAATCGTTCAATCTTCAAAGTCTACTGTGCCATATCAAAACAATTACATTTAGAACTAAAAGAACACAAAAGCAACTCTTCAGATTAGTAATCTTTACCATTTCCTACATTTTTCTTAATTAAAAAGCATTTCAAAAGTGACTTCGGCTATATATACCTGGTAGTGCTGGTACTTGATACAAAAACGCTTAAGATAAGTTTTTTTCAATAATATCTCTTTTCATTCAATATCTCTTTTCTTATGCTACCTGATTTATAATTATTATTAGACGGAAAGAATACAAAAAGATGTTTTTTGTTCAGGTCGAGAGATTGTGGTCTTAAAGCTCAATATGAACAGAGTGCCATTGATCTCAAACTGCTTCGTTCAGAGCCCACCAAAAAGCCCCGTATTTGTGCACTTGTGTACCGCCGGTCTGAACAACCCAGAACTTCTGGTTTCGTACCAAGGGATCAATGAGACCAGAGTGTCCAAGAACTGTATTCTAGTTGCTTATTGTGTGTCAGAGGAGCAGAGTACCATCTACATCATGTACCAAGACCAATGTCAACGCAATGTTGAAATAAGTTGCTTGGTGAGAGGTGAGATAGGATAGTTTAGGATGTTAGGATGTTTTAGGATGTGTTAGGATGTGTTGGGCGAGTTTACGATATGTTAGGTGAGTTAGGCTTGCGTATTGGTAAATGTTTTGGACTAGTTGTTTTTGGTCTTGTGGATGTGTTAAATGTGTTACGATGTGTACTGTAAAATATATTTGGACTGACTTCATTAAGTGCTTTAGACAGGATGTGTGTCACGTGGTGAAAGTCTCAAGAGATCTGTTAACAGTAAGTTTACTTACACATCACCGTAACGAACATTTGAGTCTTTAGATTGGAGAATAAAATGGAGTTAGTTAACGGTAAAATGTTTTTACTTTTTTTTCCGGTAGGAGATATCATGATTATATCAATTGTAAAAAGGGGAGACAAATGTATCCATCTGACACTAAGTTTCAAGCTTCATGCTAAATACCTTTGTGAATATATCTTTGAAATCAAATTATACCCTGTGTTAATAGCGTATGTTTTATCTTTTCTTGAAGAATTAAAGTGTTTTATTTCGTGTTTTATTGCTGTTTTTTTTATACTTTTACAAGTATCTCCAGCTGTAATTGGAGCCTAGATTATCACCCATACTTTCTGCAGATTCCAAGACATATTGACCAATCAATTCCATTGTTACAAATGTGTTTGGTGTGTTATGTTAATTATTACATCCTAGTACAAACTGCTCTGACAGAGGTCTAGGAATGTCGGCGGGCAGGGTTCGAACCCATGGCCCGTTGAGACTACAGAGTACAAACCGGTCGAACAGGCCGTCCTATTATGTGTACTGTTGGATGTATTATACTGCATTATAGAATTATATTGGAGTAGTGAGGAGGGAAAGTTCGATATTTCAGAAATTTGAATGGAACATTTTCTATTTTATCTAATTTCGATAAACAAATATCCTGCTGGATAAACATCTTTCAAGATTCTCTTCTTTATCCAATGAGAAACCGTGCTGACACGTACATGAAAAGGTTTATTTCTATATAACCCGAATTAGTCTGACATTTTGCTTGACCTTAATTACAGTATTATCAAGTTTATACGCCATCTACTATGTTACACTTAATAAACAATGCCAAGACAAAACATTTCTTTCTCCGTCAATAGACAATAAGGTCTTACGGACTATTGTAACTTCCTGGCATGGGAGGCAAGTGTTCTATCTATATGATTCTAATCTAGCTTGTCGTATTTAATAGTTACATTCTTTTTCATTACTGACTTTTATTACTTATGTTATTGGGGTGTGTGTGTATCATATGTGGGTTAGACTTGTTTGTTTTGTTTTACTATGGCAACTCACTGGAGGAACAACCAAATGTGTCCCTCCCCCTCCCATCATTGTCTGTCCAGACTTACCTCCCTTTACTTCTTAAATTAGTTTGTACTCAGTGGCTACACTTTTATTCAAGATATAGTTTCACTCAGAGGCTACACTTTTATTCAAGATATAGTTTCACTTAGTGGCTACACTTTTATAGTGACTTGAGTTATAAAAGTAGAATGGGCCTTTCAGTCCCTGCTATCTATGGGGGCAGAAGATGTAAATAATGTCATGTGGCCAGCACAACGACTAACCACCTTTAGTTTCCTAACGTATGTCAGAGGTACCAATTGAATCCTATAAATCCCGATTTAAAAATCTTCTCGTGATTCGAACTTGAAACTTCTACGATCGGAAGCCTGGCATTTTACCACCTGGTCACTAACGCCCCTAAATTTATATATTGCACTTTGTTAATCCTATCTCCAGCCATTGGTACCCTAGATATGGTTTAAATGAGCCAGGGCTTTCACAAAAATGTTCCATTTGCACACCGTCATGCGTGGACAAGGTTCTCTATTTAATGATATGCATACTAGTATAGCACTTTGACTTTTCGAGATTCATTCAATTCTATAAAGTTTAGATGAAAATATTCTTTTAGATTGGTGCTTTAGATGACTGGAGCCAATGTCGTATCACGATTGAATACGGCCAACAACAACAATAGATCAAGATGCAATTGTGCAATCTGTAAGCGTGTAGATTCTCTAATCAGGATCTAAAAATAAATGCATGTACCTAGTTAGATAGACGAAAGAGAGGGGGGTGCGATAACACTGAATATTACCAGCTCTCCTTACGTCATCAAGTCAATGACCAGCCTCAGAAACTATGCAGGTACAAGGCGATTCATTCAATCGTAATACTCTGGTATAATAAATGTTTTTGTGTTTTGCTTAAAGGTAGCGATCCCAAGAAGGAAGTGACTTCAGTACCACCAGAGGACAGCAATCAAAATGGGTCAAGTGAGTTCCATGTGTGTTAAGCCAAAACATTTTATGTCTTCACTTCCCTGAAGAGGAGGGGTGGGCCAGGAAATTGACCGTACATTTATTTTTATCGTCTGATAATCTTTAGGTGATAGAAGACAATCTTAAGTTTTGTATAAAATATTTTTAAAAAGTTGTGTTTCAATTTTCAATTAGCGTCTGAACGGAATAGAATGTAAGTAGGTTCCCTTTTAAACCTTGTGATCTATGGGGCGGTTGAAATTACCGACCACCATCACTAACCAGTATCAAATGTGAGATCCTAGAAGACATAATATGTAGTAAAAAAAATCATTAAATTTAGTTACTTTTCAGAATAGAGGACTAAAAGGTTAAGTAGCAAACACTGAAGTTGACTAATCTTTCAATACAAAAATAAAACCTAATAAAATACTCAGAAAGACACAAAGATAGAGTGAGTTGATATACGCTTTGTACCCGACAGAAGGAGTGAGTTGATATACGCTTTGTACCCGACAGACGGAGTGAGTTGATATACACTTTGTACCCGACAGACGGAGTGAGTTGATATACGCTTTGTACCCGACAGAAGGAGTGAGTTGATAAACGCTTTGTACCCGACAGACGGAGTGAGTTGATATACGCTTTGTACCCGACAGACGGAGTGAGTTGATATACGCTTTGTACCCGACAGAAGGAGTGAGTTGATATACACTTTGTACCCGACAGACGGGGGAGTGAGTTGATATACGCTTTGTACCCGACAGACGGACTGAGTTGATATACACTTTGTACCCGACAGAAGGAGTGAGTTGATATATACTTTGTACCCGACAGACGGGGGAGTGAGTTGATATACGCTTTGTACCCGACAGAAGGAGTGAGTTGATATACACTTTGTACCCGACAGACGGGGGAGTGAGTTGATATACGCTTTGTACCCGACAGAAGGAGTGAGTTGATATACACTTTGTACCCGACAGACGGGGGAGTGAGTTGATATACGCTTTGTACCCGACAGAAGGAGTGAGTTGATATACACTTTGTACCCGACAGACGGGGGAGTGAGTTGATATACGCTTTGTACCCGACAGACGGACTGAGTTGATATACGCTTTGTACCCGACAGAAGGAGTGAGTTGATATATACTTTGTACCCGACAGACGGGGGAGTGAGTTGATATACGCTTTGTACCCGACAGAAGGAGTGAGTTGATATACACTTTGTACCCGACAGACGGGGGAGTGAGTTGATATACGCTTTGTACCCGACAGAAGGAGTGAGTTGATATACACTTTGTACCCGACAGACGGGGGAGTGAGTTGATATACGCTTTGTACCCGACAGAAGGAGTGAGTTGATATACACTTTGTACCCGACAGACGGGGGACTGAGTTGATATACGCTTTGTACCCGACAGAAGGAGTGAGTTGATATATACTTTGTACCCGACAGACGGGGGAGTGAGTTGATATACGCTTTGTACCCGACAGAAGGAGTGAGTTGATATACACTTTGTACCCGACAGACGGGGGAGTGAGTTGATATACGCTTTGTACCCGACAGAAGGAGTGAGTTGATATACACTTTGTACCCGACAGACGGGGGAGTGAGTTGATATACGCTTTGTACCCGACAGAAGGAGTGAGTTGATATACACTTTGTACCCGACAGACGGGGGA
The DNA here is from genome assembly GCF_947242115.1 of Biomphalaria glabrata. Lineage (NCBI taxonomy): Eukaryota > Metazoa > Mollusca > Gastropoda > Planorbidae > Biomphalaria > Biomphalaria glabrata. The sequence goes on along the minus strand of NC_074715.1, from coordinate 29,958,758 downwards.
GTGAGTTGATATACGCTTTGTAATTATGCAATTAAAAAGAAGGTTGATTTTTACAAAGTGTCAGGGTTCAATTGATATGCTTTGTCTCGACTTGGCTTGTTAGTTTTCTTGATTATTTCTATTACGAACAATTATTACTTGATACGCTTTAACTCCAGCTTTCCACTCAATTAGAATTACTTTTTACTAAATAAACTTCAACTCCTGATAATAACAATGAATAACTTTAATATTCAATAAATCACACAATGACATCGACTCTCAAATATTATTATTTCACAACCATTAGTCCATCAACTTTATGAAATATATACATACATAAACACCAGTCCAGGAAGCAACGTCCAACCTTTCTGGGAGCAAGACCTTACTTACTTAACACACTCTCTCGCACACTCAACGAAAAGTAAATCATTAAGTTCATTTGCATTCATAACAAGGGGATATAACTATCATACCGAAATATCAAACTAACATTCCTTCTCGCCATACTTCCCCATGACCCAAAGCTTATATCAACTCACTCTGCCTGGTAAAAAGTGTATACACGTTCTTTTTCGTTATTTCTGAAATTGTGCAAAATTATTTCTTTTATCTGACAAATCAAGAATCAATATTTAAAAATTAACTAATTACTTAATGAACTATTGGTAATCTAACTAATTATTGTAAGCCATGAGTTCGAATTCAGGTCGTTCCCCCTTTTTTTTTTATAAATGCCTTTTAAAAAAGCGATTACTATAATATTCATCCAGATTCATCCAGGTCTAGACCTGTTTCAAAATGTAATTACATGACATCCTAACTAATGGATACAATTACACTTCGTATAAACTCTGTATCTTTTAAAAGTATTTTATATTTATATGTTTTTATTGTTCTCAAATCTCTTTACTTTCACGTCTAATGTGAAGACCTACGTAAACTTAGACACTTGATTGCTACACCTCCATCTTCTAAAAGTTTACACATGTACTTTATCTAATCCCACAATTCTTTGATATCGTTTGCTAAAATTCCATATATATCTTAGGTGTATGACTCCACATTCTGTAGACTACTTAGTAGTTAGTATCATGGTTACACAATGACCAATAATTTATTCTGAGTGAAGTCCCTTTGGTACCATGTCACAATTTATATATGCCAAAATATTATGGTCCACATTTTCCATATGTATGAAAAATAGTCTAGAGACTAGAGTTAGCTTCTTGACATCACAGTTGTAGTTTCACCTTCACCTACGACAAGTTAGGGTCAAGGTTACTTCTAAAGTGAGGCTCAACCATTCTGAAGTGAGGCTTGTCTCAACTTTTATAGGGATATTACCAGAAGCAGTGGTTCAAAGAACACTGAGTGCTCCAGCCTCTAACTCACTTTTCATCTGTTTCCCCAGTGATTGTGGTGCCACTCATTGCGGCTCTTCTCCTGACCGTGTTGGCTTTCGTCTTGATCTACTACATTTACCCAAGTAAGTTTTACTTCCGGTTTATGTATTTCCTTTACCCAAGTAAATTTTATTTCCGGTTTTATGTACAATGAATGGGCAATGTTGGACTAATGCGTTTCGTTTCTTTGATTAAAAAGTAGAATCATACATTGGGCCGAAAGTGCCTTTTTTCCTTATATATCTTTTGCATTTTCCAGTTCTCTTTTTAAATTAAACTGACATTATTATGCTATAATTTTAAGTGTACCTGATAGAGAAAAAAATTCTGCACAAAAATACGGGTAGTTGGGATAAAACCCGATAGAGGCTATAAAGACCTGAAACTAGCGCGTGAAACTACGCATTTACAGTACCTTATTTGAAGAGTCTTTTGCCCAAAATCTGTGTATTTTTTTAGGACTAGCTTACTTCAAGTATCCGGCATTTTCCGATACAAAATTTCACAAACAAAAAAAATTGTAAAAATAAAAATTGTGATTTTAAAACTTTTAATGATTTTTTTAAAAGGTGTTTTTAAAAAGGTGTTACTGTAATCACTTGTGAATATTCGCTTGTTATGAATCTCACGGCTCTATTTTGTGTCTGTTTTTATTTCTTAATGTTTTCTTGAGTTAAGTGGTTCGTGTTTTCTCCTCATGGTTATACCAGATTTCTCTTATCAGTTGTTGTGAGACATTGGTCCAAAATAATACTAAGCTTAAAAATCGCATGTGAATATATGAATGAACTTGTTTTAGATGGAGTCCATTAATTATAGTTGCTTTTAAAAATTGATCTCACACATGCCATAGGCCTTGTCATAATAGTCATAGATCTATCAACTCTAGTTATAATCTGTATCTATATAGTCATAAATATTCACGTTGAATTCCAATTGTAACTATAGAATCAGTATAGATCTACTTCTAGAATATGTATCTAGGATATAAAAATAGTAGAAACAGAATCTAAGATAATCAGAATTTACTGGTACTCTAGGCAGTTCTGATCTAGAGTCTTAGACCGTCTTGATTTTAAACTAGATTTAAGTGTAGGACACTATATAAACCTATATATACGCTGCCTTCGTGGACCTCACTGTTACAAATGAAATGAGGTTGCTTGTAACAGTACCCCATATTACATAGTAATGGAGATTGATTCTAAAAGAGCACCCCACTCAATATAACAAATTAATTGATCAAAATTTTGTTACAAATTTTGTTACAAATGAAATGAGGTTGCTTGTAACAGTACCCCATATTACATAGTAATGGAGATTGATTCTAAAAGAGCACACCACTCAATATAACAAATTAATTGATCAAAATTTTGTTATATTGAGTGGGGTGCTCTTTTAGAATCAATCTCCATTACTATGTAATATGGGGTACTGTTACAAGCAACCTCATTTCATTTGTAACACTCACCAAGGCTTTCAATGGTTAATTGTAGATTTTGGCCAGGCTCGAATGCACAACTACTCTCCTATTCATTCTCAAGCAGTTTCATGTGGGACAAAAAGGCCAGATTAGACACAATGGTGACATGTCGATCATTCCCCAATAGAAAATTGCATGAAGCAGGGCTGTGTACTTGCTCCTACTCTATTCTCTATCTTCTTTGGCGTAATGCTGTGTCAAATGAGGCAGCGATTGCAAGAAGACATGGACATCACGTTTCGTTCGGACGGCAATCTTCAAAAGAAATGGTCATAACAGAGCTTCTCTATACCGATGGGTGGGTTAGTGGAATAGATCGCTCCGGTTGTCACAAAGTGTTTACCAAGCAGTGATTCTCTCAACCCTTCTATATGGATCTAAGACATGGGTATTATACAGAAAACAACTGAGACTACTTGAACGCTTTCACCAAAGATGCTTGAGCTCCATCATGGACATACGGTGGCCAGACAGCACTACAAACAGCGATGTCCTTGCGAACGCCGGTATGGACTAGTATAGAGGGACTTCTTGTACGCTGGGCAGGGCACGTACCCCGTATGGGGGACGAACGTATGCCAAAAGCAGTCTTTTTTGGTGAGGGAGACAGACAGCTGGAGGTCACTCACAAAGGCCGCGGAATGCACATTTGAGGCCAATAGTAAATCCACTGCCGAGGACAGACGCAGACGGCGAAAAGAAAATCTTAATCGACCATAGGCGGAAAAAGGTTATGCTTGCCCTGGTTGTGGGGAAATATGTAAGTTACAGCTGGGGCTGTGTATCGATGGGAAATATTGCATTCGAGATCCTGGTGAATCTTCGGACTCGATGACAAGCCTTATTATTAATATATTGGCGTTGAAAAGTAGATCTATAAGTAGAAGTATATTCAATAGTGTATAGACAGTAGATCTACTGAGTCTGATCTAGACTAGCTATAGAATTATTCTTGATCTAGATACAGACTCTATATAAAATAATCTAGATAGTAGATGTAGGCCTATCCTAATTAATAGACTTTAGTTAGTTAGAGCTAGATCTAGACTAGTGACAATCTAGTCTCAAGATAGAATCTAGATTTCTAAACTAGATTCGATCTGAAATCTAGATATAGAGTCTACTTAATGACAATGCCAGTGATTCCGAAGATTAATGATGAGTGCAGTGTTTACTATGTATTTGAATGTTTCACGAATAACATGTGCTGATATGACTACGCCTACATTATACGCAAAACCGTGAATGGCGTGAACTGTATACATATACGTAGAACCTATTGCGACTTGACGGCTTTTGTAAATTTGCTGTTCTGTATAAGATGCCAAAAAATATGTAGATTCAAAAGTTCTAGAACAATAGATCTATTCCATTTAATTTATTAACATACATTTAATTTATTAACATACATTTAATTTATTAACATACATTTAATTTATTAACATACATTTATTATAAACATACGTGTCATTTATAATAAGTAGCTCTAGATCTACTATTTTACCAATGCATTCATACAGAAAGTAATATATAGATTTAATTATGCTAATAAAGAGTTGTAATTTAGCTCTATACGTTGTTAGCAAATAGCGTTACACAACAAAACGACCCTTGGTTTTTCTAAACTATGATACTTAGTAAAACAGGACCTGCCTATATAAATTGTAAATAGAGAGCAAATACCTATATTTATTGTAGTATATATAGGTCTGTGGTTTTATATTATATAACCTTCGTAACTATTTTTATGTTTAGGCATCATGTGACATTTCATTGTTTATGTATCCTGTGACATTTCATTGTTTACGCATCATGTGACATTTCATTGTTTATGCATCATGTGATATTTCATTGTTTATGCATCCTGTGACATTTCATTGTTTATGCATCCTGTGACATTTCATTGTTTATGCATCATGTGATATTTCATTGTTTACGCATCATGTGACATTTCATTGTTTACGCATCATGTGACATTTCATTGTTTATGCATCATGTGACATTACATTGTCCATGCATAATTTGACATAAACATTGTCTATGCATCATGTGACATTACATTGTCTATGCATCATGTGACATTACATTGTCTATGCATCATGTGACATTAACATTGTCTATGCATCATGTGACATTAACATTGTCTATGCATCATGTGACATTAACATTGTCTATGCATCATGTGACATTAACATTGTCTATGCATCATGTGACATTAACATATACACCATTTGACATTAATATTGTCTATGCATGATGTGACATTAACATATGCACCATTTGACATTAATATTGTCTATGCATCATGTGACATTAACATTGTCTATGCATCATGTGACATTAACATATGCACCATTTGGCGTTAATATTGTCTATGCATCATGTGACATTAACATTGTCTATGCATCATGTGACATTAACATATGCACCATTTGATATTAACATTGTCTATGCATCATTTGACATTAACATTGTCTATGCATCATGTGACATTAACATATGCACCATTTGACATTAACATTGTCTATGCATCATGTGACATTAACATATGCACCATTTGACATTAACATATGCACCATATGACATTAACATTGTCTATGCATCATGAGACACGTTATTGGGCTCTACGTTTCTTTAACCCTATCATAAAAATCTGTTGCAGTGTCGAAGAAAAAAGATAAACTACAATCTGACGGTAAGGAAATAAAATTTGATTTCACAAAATGTGTAGACACTTTATCATCAATGAATATCAAACTACGATGTATTCACACACAAAAGCAGAAGTTTTTTTTTTTCTTTTACGAAATTCTTTGGGTGCATCCAATCTTTCGATGTTAAGCCAGACAGTTTCTTTTAGCCGAACATTTAAAAATGTTATTGTCGAATGACACCAATAACTTTCAAAATATATACCTTATATTATTTAGGATGTTGTGATATAAATACATGTACATATATTATTTAGGATGTTGTGATATAAATACATGTACATATATTATTTAGGATGTTGTGATATAAATACATGTACATATATTATTTAGGATGTTGTGATATAAATACATGTACATATATTATTTAGGATGTTGTGATATAAATACATGTACATATATTATTTAGGATGTTGTGATATAAATACATGTACATATATTATTTAGGATGTTGTGATATAAATACATGTACATATATTATTTAGGATGTTGTGATATAAATACATGTACTTATATTATTTAGGATGTTTTGGTATAAATACATGTACTTATATTATTTAGGATGTTGTGATATAAATACATGTACATATATTATTTAGGATGTTGTGATATAAATACATGTACATATATTATTTAGGATGTTGTGATATAAATACATGTACATATATTATTTAGGATGTTGTGATATAAATACATGTACTTATATTATTTAGGATGTTTTGGTATAAATACATGTACTTATATTATTTAGGATGTTGTGATATAAATACATGTACATATATTATTTAGGATGTTGTGATATAAATACATGTACATATATTATTTAGGATGTTGTGATATAAATACATGTACATATATTATTTAGGATGTTGTGATATAAATACATGTACATATATTATTTAGGATGTTGTGATATAAATACATGTACTTATATTATTTAGGATGTTGTGATATAAATACATGTACTTCTATTTTCAAGTTGATATTTTGACCCCCATTTCTTCCAATAACTAGATGACTACTTGTCAGTTCCGCCTCCAACACAACTGATATCTACATCGGTGGATCCGACCCCGGCACCATCTCCTCTAAAGAGACTCACGCTTAGATTATCGGTCAAAACGACTTCGTCAGATAACAACGCATCCAAGCTAAAGAAAGACAGTGTGACTCCAAATGGGACCGCTGTGTAGACGTTTGGTGGCTGGACAGCTGGACAGCTACTCTCAACTCCTTAATCAGAGGCTACAATTTTTACAAAGCTTATATCACTCTGTCTGTCTGGAAACAAAGTGTGTACACGTTATTTCTCCCACACCCAATCTCGGATCAAGCTGAAAGTTTGAACATTTATTTCCTGTACCTGAAAAAACAAATAATCAATTAAAAAAAAATAACCAATTAGTTAATTAATTATTAATAATTAATAGGCTTAATTGGTATCGAACAGTGGAAATAAATACTACTTGACAGATGTAGTGGTATAAGTTGAGTTAGTCCCCTTTATACTTTGTCTAAAGATTTAGGGTGTCACTTAAAAGTTTGAGTTAACGATGGATAGCTATGAAACCTACTTTTTTCATAAGCACTTCGCTGGCACGGTGGTTAGTGTGTTGGGTTGAGGAGACTTGAACCCTTGGGTTCGAATTTAAGTCGAAAAAGTTTGTGTAAAAATACATTTAAAAATCTTTCATACAGATAGCCTCTTCTATCCTCTTCCCTATCTCAACTGGTCCAGACAAGTGCTTCCCTATCTCAACTGGTCCAGACAAGTGCTTCCCTATCTCAACTGGTCCAGACAAGTGCTTCCCTATCTCAACTGGTCCAGACAAGTGCTTCCCTATCTCAACTGGTCCAGACAAGTGCTTCCCTATCTCAACTGGTCCAGACAAGTGCTTCCCTATCTCAACTGGTCCAGACAAGTGCTTCCCTATCTCAACTGGTCCAGACAAGTGCTTCCCTATCTCAACTGGTCCAGACAAGTGCTAGGATCATAGCGTAATGAGAAAAACTAAACGCATACATGTACGCTAAACAAAAACAATTGGTACAAATATTTCTAATCGACCAAATTTATTATTGTTAGTATAGATCTATTACAAATTCAGTTACATGACTGATCCAAACTAATTTATACAAGTATGCTTAATATAAGCTATGTTTGATTGTTAAAGCATTTTATATATTTTTTGTTGTGAATTCTTTAAAAGACTTTGAAAGGGAACAGACGATAATTATGTTGAAATTGATGAACATTAAAAAAAATTTTTGAACCTTATAAAACCATTTTAAAATCTTTTTGATGCCTTAAAAATACCATTTGAAAATGTAATTGGTTCTTTGGATGCCCGGAAACAAATTTTAGAACATGTTTGTTTTAAGTGTCCTCTAAGTGCATACCATTTGATGTCATGCAAAAAAAGTATTTGAATATTATTTTAATATCCTATACATTCACTGGAATATTTGTTATTGCCCTATTAGTTCTATTTATTTTATATGTTTTTGGTGTCTCATAAAAACCATATTAAAATTGATAGCCCTTGAGAACTATTGGTATGCTATTGGTGTGCTCTATGTACCATGGTAAATATGATTTTGGTGTCCTATAAATAAATGATTTTGGTGTCCTATAAAAAAAAATGATTTAGGTGTCCTATAAATAAATGATTTTGGTGTCCTATAAAAAAATGATTTTGGTGTCCTATAAATAAATGATTTTGGTGTCCTATAAATAAATGATTTTGGTGTCCTATAAATAAATGATTTAGGTGTCCTATAAAAAAAATGATTTTGGTGTCCTATAAATAAATGATTTTGGTGTCCTATGAATAATTTGCTTAAATATTCTGTGCAGTCAATGTGCATCTAAAAATATTGAGCCCTCCACTCCTTTATTTGTGTCGAAAAGTGGAGCCGGTAATTAAACTTTTTAAAATGATAGTCTACATACTATATTGTTTGGCTTATTTTTGTGTTGTGTTAGATGAACACATCATGAACAGGTATAATCAATGTGTACTATGTAATCCTCTGATATGTCTGCTATATAATCTGTTGAGGATGAATGCAATGCTGTGTTGATCTCACCAATGAAGTGACAGGAGACTCTACAACATTGGACCCAAACACACCTCGTCACGAGTCGCTCCAACACACGTTCCACGGGACGCGTCGAACCCTAATGAAACTAGTGTCTGCGGCCTCAGTATGCACTGCTGGCTGTAGTTTTTTAGGGGCAGGGGACGGATCTAGTCCGCGGGCTGTAATTTTTAGAAGCACGGGACGGATATAGTCCTCGGGCCGTAGTTTTGAGGATAACCGGACGATTCTAATCAGTGGGCCGTAGTTTTGACATCTTTGGCAGACAATAAAAATGTAAAAAAATGTTGATATTAGAAGTTAACATTTCTCGTTTCTTCTTTGACAGTGATTCTAAACGTTAACAAAGTCCATACAAAGTACCAGCCCATCTCTCAATTATTTAATTAAGTCATTTTTACATCAGTCAATAGTAAACAATTCAAAAACTTACATTTAATATAATAATAGGCTAGTCTTCGAGTCCGAAGATTAGTGAGGAATGCAGTATTTCCCATGGCTGCGCAGTCCCAGCTAGCTGTGACCTACATATTTTGCCACTTCCAGGGCAAGCATAACCATTGTCCGCAGGTGGTAGATTTAGATTTTCTTTTCGCCTTCTGCGTTTGTCCTCGGCAGAAGGTTTTCTTTTGGTCTCAAATGTGTATCCCGCGGCCTTCGTGAGTAACCTCCAGCTGTATCGTTCTGAGACCGCATGCAACCAGATGCTCTCTTCTATGTCAGCCAAGCAAAGTTGACGCCTAAGCTGGTCTTTGAGGCGTTTCGGTGGGGCGCCTCTTCTACGTCGACCACCTTTTAGCCCACCAAAAAAGACTTCCTTTGGTATACGTTCGTCTCCCATACGGGATACGTGCCCTGCCTAGCGCAACTGTCGGACCAAAAGAAGTCCCTCTATACTAGTCCATACAGCGTTTGCAAGGACATCGCTGTTTGTAGTGCGGTCTTGCTACCGTATGTCCATGATGGAGTGCAAAAATCTTTGATGGAAGCGATCAAGAAGTCTTAGATGTTTCCTGTATAGCGTCCATGTCTCAGAGCCATATAGAAGGGTTGAGAGAACCATCGCCTGGTAGACACTGATTTTTGTAGACAGGCGGAGCGATCTGTTCAGCCAAACTCTCGCCTGAATGCGTACATAAGCGCTACTGGCCCTGGCCAGACGGTTATCAACTTCCATTGAAAGTGAGGCGTCATTTGACACTATATTACCTAGATATGTGAAGTGGTCTACCACATTAAGGGGCTGTCCGTTTACGGTGATCCTTGGGGTTGAGTATGTTTTATTGGGCGACTTCTGGAGCTTGACTTCTGTTTTCCCGAGGTTTATAGATAGACTGAAAGAGGCGGCAGCGTATGCAAATTCGTTTACCGCGTTCTGGAGGTCATGTTCATTGCGAGCTAGCAGGGCGCAATCATCGGCATAGAGAAGCTCCGTTATGACCATCTCCTTTGTTTTTGTATGTGATAGTAGACGTCGAAGATTGAACACATTGCGTCAGAACGAAACCGGATATAGATGCCTTCGTGCAATCGCTGCATCGTTTGACCCAGCATTACACCAAAGAATATAGCGAATAGAGTAGGAGCAAGTACACAGCCCTGCTTCACGCCATTTTCTATTGGGAAGTGATCAGAAAGGGCACCATTGTGTCTGATCTGGCCTTTGTCCCACGTGAAACTGCTTGAGAATGGATAGGAACGTAGATGGGCATCCCAGCCTAGCCAAAATCCTCCACAAACCATCGCTACTGACCGTGTCGAAAGCCTTGGTGAGGTCCACAAATTTAATATAAACGAAGCTAATAATCGTACAGCTTTTTTTTTTAACGTAGTGATAGAAAGGGTCCCTTTCACAGTTGGTATATAGTAAGAGACCTAGACCTAGACCTACTTTAAGCAATGCTCAGAAAAGTCGAACTCTAATTCAATATCTTTACGATATTAGAAAAATTATACTTTTTTATAATACCTCTATTCAAGTCATAACTTCATGGATGGCGGAAACTGGACTGATCTCAGAAACAGCTCTAACAATAATTTTTTATTAAACAGTTGATTTAGCCGAAATCGCTGAGAAAAGAACTACAAGCTCGTTGACTACAATGGAAAACTCTACTGACCATTATACTTTTTCAAAATATAAAGTAAAAAGAAATAAATTTTAATTTGGCTACAAATTGGAGTAAAAATATAATCATGGCGTAGTCAGGGGAAGTATTCCGATAACTGAGTTGTTTATTGCATTTAAATTTGCTTAAAGTTTATTGATAGATTATCTAAGCTTTGCTTGAATCTTTGCGTAAATCTAGTATAGATTTCAAGAGTTTTAAATAAATAACAACTAAATATTACATAGCTTGCTGGCTTAACTGGTAGCAGTGTTCTTACAAAGAGCTAACGCAGTCAAAAGCACCAGTTTCGATACCCGCTTTGGGTATTAATTTTTTTCTTTTCTTTTGTTTTAAGTTTTGTAATGGAGATATAATTTTTCTTTTTTAAATGTATTTTTTAAAATGTTTTTCTTGTTTTTAATCATACAAGTCTTTGCTGTCGAAAAAAATGAAATTGATCTATGCTGTCTCGAAGATAAAGAAGAAATAGATCTATTTCTCAAAGCATAGACAAACAGAGTGAGTTGATAAAAGCTTAGGGAAAAAGAAAGAAAATATTCTTTAAAAATACAGGAAGTCTTTTTTTTTTACATACCTCTATTCATGTTAGAACTTCGCGAAAGAGCATGGAAGTCGGGTGGGCGGAACTTGAAAGCTGATCTCAAAAACACCTCTAACGATTGTTCTAGAAATTTAACAGTGGATGTATATCGCAGAGAGAAGAATTACTAGCTCATTGGCCAAATGGGAAAATCTCTAGTTTGACCGTTATAATTTTTCAAAGTAAAAAATAAATAAAAGTAGGCTACATTTGGCTTGAGTACTTGACTTAGGTCTAGAGACAACATAGGCTTTGAAATATAGATTGTATACTTTATTATTGCAATATCTCTATTAAACTTGAGACTTCGTGAACTTCTGGGTCGGTGGAACCTGGTTATGGATATTGAAAACAGCTCTGACGATTTTCCTAGAAATTTTATGGTTGCTGTATATCGTTGGGAAAAGAATTACTAGCTCGTTGGCCACACTAGGAAAACTCTATTTTGACCATTATAATTTTTAAATTAAAAAAAGAATCCCGGTTAAGCGAATGTATAGATCTACTACACTTTATAACATTCCAGTAGCAATGTTCCTATAAAAATTCTCTATTTTCTACGCGCATTGAATCACGTGATACTGAAGTGACTTTGTACTTCTTACTATTCTTACTAGTATTTAATGTTCAGTTATAACTAAGAAAATAAATAGACATGACTTGATAAATACAAATAGGTATCTAAATCTGAAAAGTTGACCTAAATCGTGGACATTAATTACAAAGTAGATGAAGTCTATTTCAGGTTGTGATCAGAAAAAGTACGTCAGTATTACGTTACACTGTTTAGCACCAGTGGCATACAGGCGTGGTCTACAACTCAGCCAAAACAATCATTTACAATGCTCATTCATAAAAAATGTTCTAGAAATGTCCAAGTCTACGACCTCATGGAAAACATTGATAATTCTTGAAGTAGTGGCTCTTTTTTCTACTCTTTTCATATCTGGTAAAGTAAAACGTTCTTGGAACCGCTTGTTCTAAGCTAATTAACTCATCTTTCTTAGAGTTTAGAACTTAGCTCTGAATCTACAGTATTCTAGAGTGACTAGAGTCTAGTTAGTCTAGACTTAGTCCATACAGGATAGAAGACAAGAAAGTAAAGTAGCAATAATACAGAGGCGGACCGGCTATATGGGCATATAGGCAAATGCCCGGTGGGCCGGTACCCAAATAGGCCAGTAGAGCCACCTAAAGAGCCTCATAAATGCGACTATAGAACGTATTAAATTGTTAAAAGTTTGATAGTATTCTGTTGTAAAAGTGGCCCTCTGAGCGTCGTGTTTTTTTTTTCTTAATTTAACAGACTCTACAGCAGTGTTTCTCAAACTGTGTGCGCGGCACACTAATGTGCCGCCGAAGATTTGCTGGTGTGCAGCGGGAGTTTTCAGAACGCCACACGTGCAGCGTTACACAGGTCTGCCTACTTTAAATTTTTATTTTACGTTGCGATGACATCCCCACTTACATCGACCAGCAAGAGTAGTGGAGCGCTCCATATTGACGGAAAGGGGTGTTAGCACTTCAGGTTATGGAATTGTCCACTATACATATATTATTATAATGACTAAAATGTTGGCCGCCTTAGTAGACGCACAGCAGTTCTTGAATCGGTAACGATAATAATAAGCGATGTGTTTCGTGTAAATTGGTTAGGTGTATGCTAATAATAACAAATTATCACTAAGCATTATTCATTGTTATCCATGGAGAAATACGTTAGCAAGAATGAAACTGCGAAAGCGTTAAATGAAAAGCAAGGAACCAAACGTACAAAGAAGGTTACATCGGATATGGTTTCATATCTTCTGAACCATTGCCATTCTGTCTGATCTGCAATGCAAATCTGTCGAATGAGGCGCTTGTTTCAAGCAAATTGAAGAGACACTTGGAAACTAAATATCCAGCTGTAAAAGCGCTACCGAAGAAATACTTTGAAAACATTAGGGCTCAACAAAATAAACAAGCTAAGACTTACGAACTACCTAAAGCTGCCAGAAAAGGGATTGATTACAAGTTATAAGGAAGATCAGTTATTAGCAAAACGCAAGAAAGCACACACAGAGCCTGAATCAGTCATTGCACCAGTTTTTTGAAACTATCCTTGGACCCGATGCCGCCGAAAAAGTTAAAAGTTCCTTTGTCAAATGATACTATCTCGCGCAGAATTGAAGACTTATCGTCAGATTTACGAGATCAAATCTGCGAACACTTCGACGTGACTGACGATGAAGTGTCTCTGCTGTGGTCTCTTCAAGTTGATGAATCCACTGACGTTAGCGGCAAAGCCCAGCTGCTAGCTTTTATTCGGTTCATAAAGGATGAAAAATGTGTCAACGAATTCTTATTTTGAAAAGACTTACCAACTACGACCAAAGGCGAAGATATTTTCAAAGTGTTGAACGAAAACATTTTACTCTTCAAACTACAGTGGAGAAACTGTGTCAGCGTATGCACCTATGGCTGTCCTTCCATGCAGGGAAATAGAAAGGGATTTGTCACTCTTTTGCGTCAAGAAAATCCAAATGTATTAGTTGTTCACTGCATGATCCACAGAGATGCTCTTGCCTTCAAATCTTTACCGAAAGATTTGATGTCTGTTCTGGATCAAGTGATTGAAGCTGTAAACTTCATCTAATCTCGACCGCTTGCATCCCAACTTTTCTCTCAGCTTTGGGAAGCAATGGATTCAGACTACAAATGTCTCCTGTACCACACCAACGTTCGTTGGCTATCCAGGGGAAAAGTGATAAAGCGTGTCGTCCAACTCAAGGTTGAGCTGATTTCATTCTTGGAGACTGAAAAAAAAAAAAGACTTTGGATTTTCTATTCATGACGAGATCTGGTGGGTTAAGGTGACTTTTCTCTTTGATTTATTTGACAAATTAAATTCATTGAATTTAAGCCTTCAAGGACCATCGGAAATCATCATCACTGCATCCTCAAAACTGAAATCATTTGGTGAAAAATTGTCTTTATGGCAAAGTAAGATGGTTTTGTGAGTTTGGGTTTTGAGCACCGACTGAAATCAAGTCTAAGAAAAGAGAGAGACTTCTTACAATAGACGATGAAATTCGAGTTTGTTTGTCGACTCTGGAGCCTCGATTAGATCACATTTTGCTCTCAAAAACAGGCACACCATTAACATTAAATGTAATGCTTAAAAACAGGTAAAATCTTTTTTTTTATTTTTATTATAAAACAACTGTTGCTCTTCATGGTGTACCGCGAAACTTTTGTAGTTTTTTTACTGTGCCGCCAGACAAAAAAGTTTGAGAAACACTGCTCTACAGTGTAATGCTACTTTAATCTATCACATTTTCCTAAATAATGTACTAGCCTACACCATTGGGCTGTGCTACTAGCGATTGAAAAATAGCATATTGTCTCTAGTTCTTATACAGATATAGAGTTCACTGTATGCATGCGTAAAGTTATCAAGTTTAATAAAAATGATTTTTAGAACAGGTAGACCTAGAATTGGATGCCCATCATATGATATACAAACTATAGTCCGGATTGTATAGAAATGCCCTGGCTGATTTGGATACCCATTCTGCCCATTCAATGATACATAAAACACTGAATTAGATATGTAGATCTAGATTACATGTAATCTAGTAGATTTTAATTGTCATAGTAAAAATTATTTTATAAATCTAGTCTATAATTTGATCTAGATAGTTTGTTTTAATATTTTGACGACTTTGTACTCGTCCAATGTGGCAAGATACATCTGGGTGTGTCTGTATTTACTTGACTTCATCATTCGAAGTAATGACAAATTACACATGCCAAATTTTTACCAAAAAATGCATTTAAAAAAAAGGGTATCTAAGGGAAAGAACTACATATTTAAACCTATATATCTCAATAATTTAAAATTTATTTCACTAATTGAGTCATTTTTAGAAAGGGGGGGTGGGTACAATAAATAGTTGTGGAAACTTTCAACTTGATTAGATTATAGGTGTGGGAGAAATAACGTGTACAATTATCAAAGGGGACAAAACACCAAATATTTAGCAATATATGTTACTACCGAAGGATTAGTTTCACTTCTTGATATCACGTACATAATTAATTAACGATTTTTAGCGGCCCCCGAAAGGGGAAAAGACGCTATTAGTTTTGTGTGAAATGTCTGTCCGTCTGTCCGTCTGTCCGTCCGTCCCGTTTAGATCTCGTAAACTAGAAAAGATATTGAAAATCGGACATCACAATATTTTAGACCATTCAAAGTTCTGATGCAACGGCTACTTTTTTTTTTCCTGAAAGCGAAAAATTTAATTTTTAAAATCAGTTATGCAAGTATTTTTTAAATGAGAAAAAGCTAATTAGTATGCAGTATAAGTTAGACCTAATTTAAAACAAATAGTAATCTTATAAACTTTATTTTCCTGAACCTTTTTATAATGCGGAATCTTTTTTAATTTTTTTTTGAGGATTTGAATAAGAGATAGAGCCTTTTCAAAAAATTAGATCAATTATAAGACATCAGTTAGGGGAGGCGCGGTGGCTGAGCGGTAAAGCGCTTGGCTTCCGAACCTGGGGTCCCGGGTTCGAATCCTGGTGAAGACTGGGATTTTTAAATTTTGGAATCTTTGGGCGCCTCTGAGTCCACTCAGCTCTAATGGGTACCTGACATTAGTTGGGGAAAAGTAAAGGCGGTTGGTCGTTGTGCTGGCTACATGACACCCTCGTTAACCGTAGGCCTCAAAAACATATGAACTTTACATCATCTGCCCTATAGATCACCAGGTCTGAAAGGGGAACTAGTTAGGCCAGGTTCACATCTAACTTTGCATTCACTTTCACCTATCCTTTGATCTGCGGGACCGATGGGGCACTACACAACATCTGTTAACCTTCTTTCTCCATTCTTATCTCTCATTTGTCTTTGATAAAATTTCATTCGGATGTTCTTTCTGAAAATATTGAAGCCTGCCTGGGTGGACCACTTCGGGGGCCGATTTTGAGTTTGTGTTTCCACACAAACTGTCTTTTGTAACCTTGTTTTAAATTGATACATGTTTTGTTAGGTACAACAAATTATTGAGGAAAGTTTCAACTTGATCCGAGATTGGGTGTAAGGAAATAACACGTTCAAACCTTTTATCAGAGACAGACCTACTGACAAACTTTGTGAATAAGATACTTTCATTTAGAAGGTTTTACTCTTTGATTCAATATGGCTACCACTGTGTTGGTGACAGGTGAATACCTAGACTCTAGGAAGTTGTTTTTTTCTTACCATTTCAGTCGAACTAAATGAATTCCTTGTTTCAGACACGATTGAAACATCTAAACAGAATGAACCATTCTAACTTCAATAAGACAGTCACTCAAGGAGATCTGTTCAACAAATCTCTGTTATTTGTGTTTCCATTTTACTTATTACAAAGCTTATATCACCTCATTATGTGTTTCTGTCTGAGTGAAATCTTATAGACGTGATTTCCCCCCCCCCCCCCCCCCACCCGCCAGTCTATGGTGACGTTGAAACTGTGTGTACACTTATTCAGTGCCGAATACAATATAGGAATCAATCAGAAAATTTATCCTGGAATTTTAATCCAATGTGTTGTCATGCAGTCATGCAGAACGAGTTTATGTGTGAAAATTCATCTCGATAAGAAAAGTCAAAATGTTTGGCTGTGACAAGAATCTGGGTTGATATTAATAGCAATAATAAATATAATGATAATAATAATGAAAAGCTATAACAAAATAACAAAACAAGAAGACATTGATAATAACGAACATGAGATTCCCTTTTCTGGATATAAAATATACAAAGTAGATCTATGAACACCTGGGTTTTTATAAGTTGTTGCTTTTAATGGTAAGGTGAGGGACTTTTTTGTGGAGGTGTCTTGTTTTTATGTAAGGTGTGAAGGAGAGGCGTATACATTTTTTATTGGTTACACCAGACAGGACCAAACATTTGTGTGTATTGGTTACACCAGACAGGACCAAACATTTGTGTGTATCGGTTACACCAGACAGGACCAAACATTTGTGTGTATTGGTTACATTTAATGACGTGATCTAGATTACAGATTCAGAAATGTTGATGAAGCCAAAACAAAATAGAGAGAGAGATTGTATTCTTGTCGGCTACAACTGACCAGTCAATGACAAATGGTTGGCTGCCTGGTCGTGTAATATGTGCGCTGAACTGTCGTTCGGTCGTCTCGATGGTCTTGGGTTCATACCCTGCCCGCTGCCATCCCCCGGCGGGAGGTTTGGACTAGAAAGTAGATTATCGTCACCTCTGAAGGAATGTCCGAAACATGTCAAACAAACAGGTGTAAGAGGAGAGGACTGTGGGAAGGGGCCTCACAAAATGTGTTTTATTAAGAACTGCAACACTGCACGTGCCTACAAGGGTGAAGGTTATAATCCGGGGTGATCCCTAACATCCAATGAAGGTTGAAATAAAAAGAGATACAGACGTAGTGTAGCACGGGTATCGTCTGCAACTAACGAGGTAAAAATAGTGTGCATCTAAGTAATGTCTGTTGCCCATCAGAAACAAGACAGATTCTAGAAGGCATTCGACACACGTGTACGTTTCAAATGACGGACCTTCCTCTAAAAGATTTTTAAAAAGACAATCAGCATAAGCCGACAATTTTAACGAAACGAATCAAGCGCATTAGCTAGTATGTATTTTCAATCTGTTGAATAGAACCCATATAGCCCCAAAAGGTCCATTAGACCTTTTACGTGAAAACGCGGTACTTTTAAAGTAAGACCTTAAACTTTTGGCATTTGATCTGTAAAAATCCTTTTCTATATTCTTTTACTGAAGACGCACAGATGTACACCATAGAAGATAAATCTACGTCTGACCAATGTGACAATGCCTTGCTGGCCTCAAAGGACGTGGTAGACTTGCTAGTGACAGTAAATATGTCAAATACGGATTACAATGACACCAACTCTTTCACATTGTCTGCAGTCAGACCAGGCTCTTCTGAACAAACACAGGTGAATTAAGCTTAGAATTACTTCAGTTCCTCCACATTGAAGCAATGCTATTTCTACCTTAGTGAACTGATCACTGCCTAAATCTACGTACTGTGTTAGAGATATCATAGCTCCGTGAACTCACTGGCTGTACCACGCGTTTTACTCAATGACTTTGACCTGAGGGTCTATTACAACACGGATGAAAAGATTTGAACTCGCTCCCTATCGTTTTCATGCCTCATTTTCTTTATTAAGAACATTCGGAATTGTCCAAACTCTAATTTCAGTTTGTTTATGTTCTCAAAGAGCTGTCAGCATAAAATATAGTGTTACTAGTTGGTCTCCAACTTCCTCGGCAATGGATGCGCCCTGTTACATTTACTGGCTAGTTTCTTCTTGAGTCTGGGCAGACTCTGATGTGACAAACAAGCCTACACTAAAAGGACAAGCTTTGCACAGTTTATACACGAGAATGCATCCGTTTTAGGTCTATCTGTTAGGGCAGCTTTCTTTTCTCTATTGCCGCCTTAGTCCTTTTCCTGTCGGCGAAGTTGGTACCAGAACGCGCAGTCTGTCTCCATGCTTTCCAATCTTGAGCTATTCCCTCCAGCGTACAATGCAGAATTATATTGTTAATTAAACAATGTAAGTAAAAGTTTCTCTTGTCGATCTATGGGGCAGATGATGTCAAGGTCATCTGTTCTTGTTTGTTAACAGGGCTATAAAAAGGCACATTACTCGTCCCATATGCTAGGACAAATTTGTACAAATACTCCTTCTTCCCTAGTGCTATTAGAGCATGGAATGGGTTGCCTGAGCTAGCCAGGAAAACCAGTGACTTGGCAGAATTTAAGTCATTGGTTAATATGCATGACTAAATGCATGACGCGTAGGACGTAATCATCTTCTTTTTTGAAGTAACGTCTGTATTATATAAGATAAGATAAGTTCATTTTTTTATGTTATTTCTTTCAAGAAAAAAAGTTTATTTTAGAAAATGGGAAACCGAATGCTAATGAATCGCTTGTTTTGATGAATGTTTTCAAACAGCTGTGTAACATCAAGTTCAGGCAAAGCTGCTCTCCTTCGAACTTTGCCCACTGCTACTGCGCGCTCAATCAACACGACCTCTTCACCTTCAGGTATAGATCTCAAGCTTCGTTGAACTTGTCAAGGAATTTTCTCGTTATCAATGGAGATCAACGTCACAATATCACTCTCAAACAGATTCTAGGTATCGATCCAGCTTAACTTAGTGTAGATAATAAACATATATTAGGTATGGATCTAGCTTCCCATAGTATAGATAGAAGAAAAAAGGAACATGGTTCTATTATTGTTTGTTTATTAGACAATATCTTTAAAGTCAAGTCATCGTATTGAAAGTTGGAGTATTTGTTATGTGTAGAATCACCAGATTTAAGTATATGCACGAGACATATTCCTAGTTACTTTTATTACTAACTATGTCTGCATTTAAACACAAACAAGGCTGGGACAGATGACATCACATTTATAACTATTTTAATTTGGTTTACTAAAAACCTCATTGTTTAGTTTGAAATATATGCTGAAAAAAAAAAAGCAAAAGATGATCCAAATGGTGATTTAAAAAAAAAAAATTACCTCTCCTCCGAAATAGGTCAAGGACAATCGAAACAAAAGATGTTAAGTTCCTGTTCTTATTATCAGTAAGTTTAAGCAGGCTGGTACAATGAAGTCAATGGCGTACATTAGCCTACAAGCACGTGAAACATTCGATGGTGACGAAGTATTTTGAAATGTTGTGCAGATATTGAAAGAATTCCATTTTGTAGTTATACTGTACAGTTATTTTAGAGGTGTTTTTTTTAATTTCCTAACTAATTACTGTGTCTAAGGTTGTGTACCTTGCGTACCTCAGTTTGTCCCAATACAACGCATACTGTTGGTCTCGCGTTTCAAGAAAACAAAATGGTTTGAAATGTAGTAACTGACCTTTTGAATTTATAAGACATAAAAAAATGCTTTAAAAAAAGACTATACTTCCTTTATACAAGTTATACAGCGAATATTTTGCTCTGGTTAACTTATAAAAGTTAGATTTAAACAATGTAACACAACTGCATGGAATGTCTGGCATACTTAAGTATTGGCCCATCCAACCACTTCTGCCCCGGCAACTTGTAGACATCCTAGCTGAGAAGGGGATCGCAAGCACATATGGTGTTCAACAAAGATTAAGTAAACAAGTTTTCATTGGATAATTCTGGAGACGAAAGTTGATTTGGGGTGGGGGCTGACGTGACACCATGACCTAACTTCACCTGGTGACACCTACTGTGGTGACGCCACTGATTGTTATTGTCTTGTATGCTACATGGCTCTAGAATCTAGACTAGCCACTAGAGACGTCCCTCACTGTGATGTCATTGTCTTGTTTGTTACTCTGTAGGTTCAGAACCTGATCTGATAGTATACATCGATAACCACAAATTTCGCTCTGCCAACGAATGTCATCTTGACATCTCACAAAACCAATTCGTCCTGTTTGTAGTCAGCTTCAACGACTACGAAGGCCAGGAGGTCGATGTTAAATTTCTGGGTATCAAGGCAAAACGATTTTCAACCCAGAACAACATGAAGTGCGTAGTCTGTTATCGAATGGCGTTGGTCAATCAGTCTGGCTCAGTGAGGTTTCACTACATGAACAAGTGCAGACAGAACGTAACTATGTCATGTGACTTTCAAGGTAGACAACCTAGACACTATTTTTTTAATGAATTTATATTTTATTTTAGATTAATGGGGAGGCGCGGTCACTAAGCGGCAAAGCGCTTGGCATCCGAACCGGGGTCCCGGGTTCGAATCCTGGTGAAGACTGGGATTTAAAATTTTGGGATCTTTGGGCGCCTGACATTAGTTGGGGAAAAGTAAAGGCAGTTGGTCGTTGTGCTGGCCACATGACACCCTCTCTAACCGTAAGCCACAGAAACATCATCTGCCCTATAGACCACAAGGTCTGAAAGGGGGAACTTTAGATTAATAAGGAGTGTCGTTTGCAATGTAGATTTTTTCC
>NC_074715.1:29587326-29632326 GCF_947242115.1 Biomphalaria glabrata | reverse complement strand
GACACTAGATTGTGACACTAGATTGTGACAATAGATTATGACAATAGAGTATATGTGACGATACGAAACTTGCATGCAAAAGTTCATTTGAGTTTTTCCCAGCAAATCGCGAGAAACTTTAAATTTTAACTTAATCAATTATTTTCATGTCCACCCATACTTAATTTCTTTTAGGATTTATCTCCCCTCGCACTGTTTCTCACGGGACGAATCTCTACGTATAGCATTAACTAGCTTCTCTAGGGCTAACTTTTAATTTTTGACCGCTGTACAGATGACCAGCACACAATGGTCGCGGCACCAGCGCTACACGCAGCGCCCTAATAACTTTTCACACCTATTCCCCCCTCCCCCCTCCGCAGGATACGCACCGCTCTAAGAATAGCATTGCACTCGGGCTGGACAGATACATATTCGCTTAATTTTCTTGCTCTCACGGTAGGCAACGAATATTGACTATAAATCTGAACTGACGCCTGACATGTCCAGTACATAGATACATGTGAGAAAATCACCTAGCTTTCTTCCCAACCCGTTAAACGAAAAGTCCCATCTATATATAGAGAGAGACCAATGCATTCTAAGTTAGGCCCGCTAGGATTCATACATTCTCCTCTGTTAGGAGGTTTATTTTGTGAGGTTTCATTAGGGACAAACGGGTGAGTGTAAATATTTTACTATACTCATTTTATCTTATAGGAATGTGTGAGTACACATTGGTACACAACCACGTTCCCCGTCATTACATCATGACTTTATTATGCATGTACATTGTACTATTTTATGTCGATGCCCTATCTTCATATAGTATTACTAATGCCGCTATGGTTGTCTACCTTTCAAACCATAGTTATTATATTTGATTTGTTATGTTTTATCCATTCCTGTATCTTAGTGATTGATGTAAACAATAACCTTTCGTGAATCTAAGTACTGTCTAAGGACTTAGATCACAGTGCTCTAAACTTACAGAGCGCATGTGAAAGTAATTAGTTCACATTCCTATTATACCCCACATACATATTATTATGTCTTATACCCTCGTGAACTCATTGTTCCTTGGATGAATATGATTTTGATTAATCTTATCCACCATTATCATTATAGCCCTATCCCTTGTATTTTATTTTCATCTTATCCTTTAGTTAGTTAGTATATACTATGCTCATTCCCCATTTTCCTATAACTGATCATTTATCGTCGTAATCAAATTTAATGGAGAATCTTGATTAGTATCATCCTACATTGTATGATAAAACATTTATCATGATTATCTTCCTTGTAGTTTGTTTGTTATTGAGTTATACGCATGCTTTAAGACTTTATAACTAATTGTCTTAAATGCCCTATTGGGATTGATACCAATGCCTGCATCTGAATGATTGCAAGGCATATGGACAGTACTTAGATTCACGCAAGATTATTGTTTACATCCATGCTCAATGCCTTTAGCAGGTTCCTAATTGTCTGTCTTATCCGCAGCCTGGTTGCTACACACGATTGCTACACCCAACTGCTATAACTACCAGATCTCCACCCAAAGCTGTAACCGGAGCAGACCACACCAGATACACCCCCCCCCCCCCAATTATATACCTGTTAGCAAGAAGGCATTGCCTACTGTCCCTTGGCCTTAAAATGTTACCCAGTGTCCACAGTGTCTTTTACTGCCCAGTATCATCTGCCCAGTACCCGGCCCAAACTGTCCACTGCCCAATAGCTAGTGCCTAATGCCGACTGATTAGAGCAACATTCGCTGCAGAAGATAAACTGGTGTTGAGTTAGCACGGCTCTCTACGAGCTAGAGACCACAGCTGAGAGATCACCCCACTACAACGTAGTCTTCAGCACCAACCCTCTCTACTGCTAAACAAGCAGCGGCCTCACCCTAGAGCCAGCTTGCCTACAGCATATAGAACATCCCGAGTCGACGTCCTAAGACAGAGCCAGATGACTCATCCTTCTGAGTGCGTTAGTCGACCGCCAGAAGACGACCCACGGGCTAGCAGCTAAGAATATAAGTAGCAGACATAGGAACACTCTTCTCTTCCAATCACTCACCAATTAGCAATCCATGATGAGCAGTTATGTTAGATATTAGCACCTTCATTTAATTTATCGATTATAGTTTTATTTGATCATTTATCTTTTGTAAACTTTAATTTATTAAATTATTTTGTTTATAAACGTATAATATTGGTCTGTTCTTACTGTTAGTTGCGGTGTGCCTGAACAAAATCTTATATGTGAGCGGGATAAAATAATAAAATTTCCCCTAGACTTAAACAAACAAGCCAACTATTTACTAATTAAACATCTCGTCACAGTATGACAATAGATTATGACAATAGATTGTGACAAATAGATTTTGACACAAGATTAATAATAATAATAATTTTATTTATAAAGCGCTGTTAACAAACAAAATGTAGGCTCAAGGCGCTGTAACAACATTACAAACACGTGAGCTAGATTAACAGTTAATCTAAAAAAGTTTTAAGCAAGTAGGTCTTAATGTTCTTCTTAAAAGTGGTGTAGCATGTTGTCTGTCTGAGATCAATGGGGAGTGAGTTCCAAACCTTTGGTCCGTGCACTGAAAAAGCACGCAGACCGTAGCTTTTGAGGGAGAAACGTAGCACTACTAAAAGCGTTGAGTCCATTGAGCGCAGGGTTCTCTGGGGGACATATGGAGTAATCAGTTCGCTAAGGTACAAGGGCATCTCATTGTTATATATACACTGATGACAAAGTGTGGCGACCTTGTAATCGATTCTCGCTTTCACGGGAAGCCAATGGAGCGTGCGCAAGAGCGTAGTAGCAGAATCTTGTCTAGTTTTTTTAAGGACTATTCGAGCGGCGTTGTTCTGTATACGTTGCAGCTTGGCTATTTTGTCATCAGGTATACCTGCTAGCACGGCGTTGCAGTAGTCAAGTCGGGAGAGTATGAATGCCACAGCTAGAGTTTTTGTTGACTCCGTTGTTAAATATGGTCGGATCTGGCCTAATCTGCGCAGCTGCAGATAAAGACCTTTGCAGAGCTGATTTATGTGTGGGTCGAAAGATAGTGTTGAGTCGAAGAAAACTCCAAGATTCCGCACTACATGGACAAAAGGAACATGGCAGTTCGTGATAAAGAGAGAATCTGTGCTTTCAACTTTTGAGACATTGTTCCTAGTGCCAATCTTAATTATTTCTGTCTTGTCTTCGTTCATCTTGAGTTTATTTTCAACCATCCAATCGCTCACCCTTGCAACGGTACTACTGATTTTCTCTGCCAGATGCGACACCTCTGAGGGTACTGATGAATCGTATAACTGTGAGTCATCGGCAATGGTATAAGATGCCGGTTGGCCGTATGACACCGCTGAGTGGATATGTGTACATAGTGAACAGTACTGGGCCTAGAACTGATCCTTGGGGTACTCCGTACTTCAAAAGTAAGCTTGTTGATTCCGTCCCGCTAACAACGACATTTTGGGTGCGTTCCGTCAGGTAGGATCCAAGCCACTTTAGGACGACTCCTGCTAAACCAAAAGTTGCAGAGAATCTGGCCATCATAATTTCATGGTCTAGCGTATCAAAGGCTGCGGACAAGTCCAGCATAGAAAGAATTGATATGTGGCCTTTGTCGGAATTGTGAAGTAAGTCGTTTAGTACCCTGACCACTGCTGTCTCTGTGCTACGGCACTTCCTATATGCAGATTGAAATTCTTCCAAGAGACAGTACTGTTCAAGATGAGAAAGAATTTGCACTAACACGATGCGCTCCAGAAGCTTTGACAGGAAGGGAAGATTTGAAACCGGGCGATAGTTTTTTAGACATTCCGGGTCAAGACTGGATTTCTTTAATAAGGGCCTGACAAGTGCATGCTTAAATTGCTGTGGTACAATGCCTGAAGTCAGTGAAGAGTTCACAATGTTGGTAATTGTAGGTACAAGCTCATCTAAACATTCAAGGAGCAAGAAGGTTGGAATGGGATCAAGGTCACATGACTTATTTGGCATCTTCAAAATAGTACTTTTGACATAATCTTCAGATACACGCTGAAACTCGCAAAAAGGAGTATTTTGAAAAATTGGAGAGTGGTCAAGCTGTGATGAGAGGGATGGCATGTCATTTCTAATCTGCTCAATCTTCCCAATGAAGAATCTATTGAAGGAATCAGGAAACTCAGATACTGGGATAGATGACGGCAAACGTTCGTTATGCTCCCCCTAACATTTCAGCGGTGATCCTGAATAGCTCCTTGGAAGAATCAGAAGTTTCGATTTTTTGTCGAATATGACTAGCTTTTGCGTCTCTAATCATACGGTTAACCTTGTTTTTTTCTCGTATGTATATTTGTCGATGTATCGTCAGACCTGTCTTTTGAAATGTACGTTCGGCACGTCGGCGAATAAGTTTGGCAGTCTTTATGTCTTCCGTCAACCAGGGTGCAGATGGCCTAACTGAGACTGTACGAGTGACAAGAGGTGCATGGCTGTCCAGCAACTTTTTCAAGCAAGAATTGTAATTGCTGAGAACGTCTGTGTTGCTCTGTTGCAACAGCAAAGAGGTCACGTCCATTTTGAAGGAGGCAATATCTATGGCTTTAAGTTTACGGGAAGTCACGTTTTTCTTTGGCATTGTGACAATAGATTATGACACTAGATTGTGACACTAGATTGTGACACTAGATTATGACACTAGATTGTGACACTAGATTGTGACACTAGATTGTGACACTAGATTGTGACACTAGATTGTGACAATAGATTATGACAATAGATTATGACAATAGATTATGACAATAGATTATAACAATATATTATGACAATAGATTGTGACAATAGATTATGACAATAGATTATAACACTAGATTGTGACACTAGATTGTGACAATAGATTATGACAATAGATTATAACAATAGATTATGACAATAGATTATGACAATAGATTATAACAATATATTATGACAATAGATTGTGACAATAGATTATGACAATAGATTATGACAATAGATTATAACAATAGATTATGACAATAGATTATGACAATAGATTATAACAATATATTATGACAATAGATTGTGACAATAGATTATGACAATAGATTATAACACTAGATTGTGACACTAGATTGTGACAATAGATTATGACAATAGATTATAACAATAGATTATGACAATAGATTATGACAATAGATTATAACAATATATTATGACAATAGATTGTGACAATAGATTATAACAATAGATTATGACAATAGATTATGACAATAGATTATAACAATAGATTATAACAATAGATTGTGACAATAGATTATAACAATAGATTATAACAATAGATTGTGACAATAGATTATGACAATAGATTATGACACTAGATTGTGACACTAGATTGTGACAATAGATTATGACAATAGATTATGACAATAGATTATAACAATAGATTATGACAATAGATTATAACAATAGATTATGACACTAGATTGTGACAATAGTTTCCATATGAAGCAAAGGGCCAGACTGAAAAGTGATGGGTGGGAGGCAAGAATATTATTGTGTGTGTGTAGGCCTTAAAGTTTGAAAAGACAATAATAGTTTGATTTCATCAAATGAAATTATATTTAATCGAAAATCTTTATTTTTGTCTTCTTAGCCTTCTTTCAGACAATTACTCAATCTCAAATATTTCTGTTCTAAAAATTATGTCGCAATGATTAGAAACAAAAGTCATATAATGTTATGAAGAGTGTCCTACTGTAAACATACATTTTAGTGAGAGGGTGGAAGGGGTCGGGGAACTTTAAATGACTTCAAACGTCAATGTATCACTGTACTTTTTTTTTCTTGTTGTATTTAGGCGAAAGGGGTGTTGTTAACCAATGACAATGGAAGCTCATGTTTCTAGTGAGTCTTTATCACTGCAAGGTGCCTCGAATTAAAGGCACAAGTAAGATTGTGGCATCAACTGGATTGGTTATCGTGTCAACTGAAAACGGTAGCACTCAGTCTACGACAGGGAGACATCAAAGAAAGACACATTTTCCTGGCTCGCCTTACAAAGATCTGGTCTTACTGAAGGAACAGAACTTAAATGTTCCGCCCTTGGCATCGTTTATGTGGATCTGTTAAATCGAACGGCAAACAAATGTAAACAAATGTATTTTGAAGCTTGGTCAGTCATCTTTATTTATAGAATTAGAATCATTGAAACATAACTAGCATATAACGTCAACAGGGTCGGGATAGAAGTACAATTTAGTTAGGTACACAAGTAATAATATTAATAACAAATATCAAAAGGAGTTTTGATTCTAATATTACAAGCATACTAGACTATACTAGGATATATAATAAAGTAATTAGAATATTGTCTATTCCGAGTCAAGAGCTTTTTTCCAGCTAATACAATCACACTAGACTGTACTAGCATATATATAATAAAGTAATTAGAATATTGTTTATTCTGAGTCAAGAGCTTTCTTCCAGCTAAAACAAGCACACTAGACTAAATAGAAAAGTAATAAGAACATTGTCTATTCTGAGTCTTTTTTTTTCATTCCCTAGAAGTTAAAGATTACATATGACAAAAATATAAAGCGTCAGTTATTTTGTAAGATTGTAAAATTGTTACATATTGGTAAATAATTCACTAAAACAAAGTCAAAACTTTATTTTCCTGACTTTAAAAAAAAACAAAACAGTAACATTAAAAGACTGTAATTTAGACTAGAATGCTGGTCTAGTTAGAGATATAATATTGATATTGTGTACCGTAATATTGAAAAATTGTATAATTATTTTTACACATGTATATTGCTACAAATTAATTCTAGCAGTCCAGCTGATGATCTCTACCTAAGATGGTGAGCCAAATGTTCATCAAAGTGTATTTATTTCATTAACTCTTTACTAAATACATATTCCTTCGGACGCGTGCTCAAAATAGACTAAATTTAAAGATGATTATATTTTGAAAAACCATAACGGTCAAACCAGAGTTTCCCATGTGAAGCCAGTTTGTAATTTATTTTTATTTTTTTGCAAATTATATATGAAAATTCAAATTTCTAGGAAAATCGTTAGAACTTATTTTGAAATCCGTGTCCAGTGATGTATACCTATCGCTGAGTAAAAGATTTGATTCGATACCCGGCTTGAGCAAAGATTTTTTAAAACTATTGAAGCTGTATAATGGAAGTATGGTCTTTTTAACAACAGTATTTTTTTGTAATGCTTTTCTGGTTACATAGCAGTTAGGCTGTGATTAGATACTAGTTAGGCTGTGATTAGATACTAGTTAGGCTATGATTATATTAGAATTAGGTTATTAGAGTTAGGTTGTGATTAGATACTAGTTAGGCTGTGATTATATTTGCGTTAGGCTGTGATTAGATACTAGTTAGGCTGTGATTATATTTGTGTTAGGTTGTGATTATATTAGTGTTAGGTTGTGATTATATTAGTGCTAAGCTGTGATTAGATACTAGTTAGGCTGTGATTATATTAGTTTTAGGCTGTGATTATATCAGTGTTAGGCTGTGATTATATTAGAGTTTCGTTGGCAGGTCGACGAATTTAGGAAATTAGTATTTAAAAGGAGGCGAGTCAAGAGTTTAAACAATTAGTGACACAAGCTCCCTCTCCCTCCATACACTAAGGCACATAAAGTAAAACAAACAATAGAAGAGGGATATTATAATTCCGAGATATTCTTCTGTGTGTGTGTGGGGTGGGGAGGGCTCATAGGTGGACCTCGCTCTATACATTCTACAGAAGGGGTTCTCAACCTGTGGGCCGCGACCCCTTGAGGGGGTCGATTGACGATTTGTCAGGGATCGCCTAAGATCATCGAAAATATGGACTGTATTTTGTCTATTCTTCTATTGCTGTGTGTGTTGGAGGGGGTCGCAGCAAAGTGGGGGATAGTAAAAAGGGGTCGCCGAGCTTAAAAGGTTGAGAACCGCTGTTCTACAGGGTCATTTTATGAGACAACATTATCAGTGTACGCTCCCCGGCGCCCTCATCATATGAAACATCGGAACCTGAAAACCAAATTTCCTGAAGAATGTGTCTACATTCATCTAGTCCACAGAACCGATGTGTTTGCTCGCTCTGAAGAGACAGTCAAATATTTCAAACTCACATATTATTGGTTACTTTCAATAAATGTTTTTCTATGTGTGTGTGTCTGCTAGCTTTCATCATTCTGTCTAGTTTTCCCTTGTCCCAGTAGTCCCCGGACCCAACCCCCTTACTAACATTTCCTTTCCCCATCAGACACTGCGATACGTTACCCAGAATTCAGTAACCAATCGCTTTCATCGGTCTGAACTTCTTCCGGTCTTTGACACTTCCCGCTTTTTTTTCTTCATCTCTTTTCTTTCTTTGTTTTCTTTTCTCTCTTTCTCTCTCTCTCTCCTTATTGCTTATTTTGTTCTTCATATTTTTTCTTGCTTCCACTATATATCTCCTATGAAGTATTTTAATTGCTTCTTTTTCTCATTCTTTCTTTCTAGAAATATATATATATATATATATATATATATATATATATATATATATATATATATATATATATATATATATATGTATATATATATATATATATATATATATATATAATAATAATAATAATAATAATAATAATAATAATAATAATCTTTATTATCCGAAAGGAAATTTGTCTTACAATTTGTGCATTACACCAAACAAAAAAAATTATAACTATAAGAAACCAAAGTGTACATTCACACAAGACTCACTCATAATTTACATGTGACAAAGTTTATACCAGATTGTTCTTATTTAATGATTTGATTGCCAGGGGAACAAAAGAGTGTTTGTGTCTGTTTGTCTTTGCTATCGGTGTCTTGTATCTCTTTTGTGATGGTAAAATCACAAAATCCTGACACAAAGGGTGATTCTTTATTTCGAGGATCTTGTTAGCTTTTTTATAGATGTTTGTCTCAAACAACTGCCGAAATGGGGTTTGTTTTTTGCCAATGATTTTACCAGCAGCATTTAGGATTCTATAAAGTTTATTTTTATTTTTAATGCTCAGATTGCCATACCAGGCAGTGATACTGAAACTTAAAATATTGCAGATGTGAGCGTGATAAAACAGCCAAGGCCTTTTCGCTAACATTAAACGAGGACAGTTTTCTTAGTAATCGTAATCTTTGCTGCCCTTTTTTGCTGATATAATCAGTATTTGCAGTAAAATTTAGTTTATTGTCTAGCATAGTACCAAGGTATTTAAAGGTTTACACAATTTCAATAGTCTCTCCAGCTACAGAAACATTATCATTTTCCTTCTTGTCTTGGTTTTTTTTACATTTAATAATAAAAAATTATCTTTACAGTAATTTTCAATCTGTTCTATTTCTTTGAAATACTCATTTACGTCTGAGCTCTCTGAGAGCAGGGCAAGAAGAGCCGCATCATCAGCGAATTTTGTGAAGGAGCAACAAGAACTATCGGATTAAAAATCATTGGTGTACATATATATATATATATATATATAACAATATGTGTATTGCTATCCACTATGTCTAATTATGCCTAATTTCAACTTGATCCGAGAATGAAAAGTGGGAGAAAAACGTGTCAAAACGTAATATGGGGACTAAATCCATATATATCCACATGTCTCAATAAGTAGCATTTTATTCCCTTTTTTCAAAGTCAAACAAAAATAATTAATCGCCAACAATTTATTTACTAATGGTTCATTTTTTTTTATTGATTCATGTCTTGTCAGGTTTTATGAATAATTGTGAAAGTTATAACTTGATCGGGAAATGGGAGAAAAAAACATGTTCAAACTTTTGACCAGACAGATAGACAGAATGAGTTGATAGAAGCTTTGTCAAAAAGAGACCCATAACTATCGCGACAAGCACACGTATTTTTTTGTATTCTTAATTTTTTAAAAATTACTATTTAGCTGTTGTTAAAAAAAGAGGCAGTAACTTGAATAAGCGGAGCATGACATCAAGTTGGCAGTCTGGTCGTCTGAACCAGGCCACAGAGTGTGAAGCAATAGATATTTTAATTATATTGTTGTCTAGTTCTACCGTAGGGTCTCCAGGATTAAGTAGATCACCCATTTATTTTCTCGCCTACCCCCTCGTCATCTGCCGAAAAATAAATGTCATAATCGCGGGCTCGTCTCTACGAAACCGCGTAAGTATAGACAGTGTCTAAGAAACGTAGAAGCCTAAAGCTATAATTAAAAGCAGTTACCTTTCTCAAAGGTTGAAAATGGAAAAAAAAAAATCTATACCTTGGCAAGAGAGAGTCTGAATATTTTAATGTGCACAATTAAAGCTGTAAAAATAGATTTAAACTTTACAAAAATCTTTTAAATGTATACCTATTTAAGTTTGAGGATGTATTAAAGCTTAGGCGAAATAAGCAATAGGTTGTTGCTTTGGATTTGATATTGTTGTGAGGTACAGAGTCATTGCTTTGCAGGTTTTTTAAAAAACTTTAAGTCTCTAAGTGATTATTTGCTGATCAATAAACAGTCAACTGACTTCATCAACTTAAAACAAACGCTAGTCTTTCTTGCCACACACACACATACACACACTGTTCTTATCAAAGAAATCGAATGTAAATATTTAGCATTTATGTTGTTGTTTTTTATGGCTGTGACAAAAGATGAGGCAAGCAATTATTTATTTTGATCCGTGGGCATTATAAAAACTCATTGTATGTTCCCCCGAAAAAGGAAAAAAAAAGTTTTCTGTAGTGTTTAATAAACCCCAATCAAGCTCCAGAGGTTGTGCCAATTTCTTCTCTGCTCAGTCTAGCAGAACCTAATACAGACTGAAGTTTATTCTACTGCCAGATTCAAACTGTCACTTGACCCTGAAGAACTTGTCACAAATATTCCAG
This sequence comes from Biomphalaria glabrata, assembly GCF_947242115.1. NCBI lineage: Eukaryota > Metazoa > Mollusca > Gastropoda > Planorbidae > Biomphalaria > Biomphalaria glabrata. The sequence goes on along the minus strand of NC_074715.1, from coordinate 29,621,436 downwards.
TTTTCTGTCCTTGTAACCGCCAGACCAAAGTGACTAACACAAATTGGTTAGTTGCAGCAGACCTTACCAGATATTAGTTTTCAGTCCATTACATTTAGGTCAGTTCAGACTGAGCTGGAACTTCAAGAACTTCCCCACAGGAGCAGAATGATTCAAAGAAAACATGGTTGGTAGGATTTCTGTGTAGACACAATCAAATAGGATCTGGGCGTCGTTCCTAGCGACAAGCGCAATGTCAATAATTGAGCTTTAAATATGTTCTAGTATTGTGACCTGAACCCTGGGAGAATGAAATACATTAATAGTTTTATTGTATTACAAAACTTATATTAACTCACGTTGTCTGTCTGTCTGGAATAGTGTACACGTTATTTCTTCCACTCCCCAAGCTCCTATCTCGGGTCTGGACTCTATACAAAGTGCAAGAAATAATTGTAAGCCTATGAAATATAAAATGACGCTTAGGCGCTTGCTCATGATAATTAAATTGAACTGTTGCTTTGTTGAAACAATTGCTTTATATCATTGATGCCCAACCTAATTCGACCTTTATTTCCGGCACTCGTGTCGCGGGCGACATGACCGAAAAGCTACAAGAACAATTGAAATTAACATGACACAATTTTATTATAAACATGCGGATCTGGTACTTACATTAATTAATAGGATATCTGAAAGTTACCTTTTTTTTTCCCCACGGAAAATGACTTCATTTCTCCAATTAAAATGTGATCAACTTTCCAGCTAGCTTACCAAGGACTTATTTTCTTGTCTCTTTTTTGATCCTCCAATCTCTAGGCCTAGTTTAACAATCTTCTTATTCGCGGGGAACATTGCATTCCTCATTAATCTTCGGACTCGAAGACAACCCTTATTATTATTATTCGCGGCTTAAACCAAGAATTAATTTTGTTTTTATTTTGTATCCTTTTTTTTTTAAACAGCCACACTTTCTTTATAAATCAATCATTTTGGTTTGTTAGGATGTTCCACAACACAGTAGACATCCGTTCACTTTTCATGGTAGATTCTAGTAGAGTCCACGTGTAGTTTCTTCGGCTCTCCCTTTTCAGAAACGTGCAAATGTTAAAGGTCATGGTACCAGTCCATAAGAGACAAAGGTGAGGGCTCTGAAAGATACATTTTTCAAACTCTATTTTCAAAACGGGGTGGGAGATTTTCTTTACCTTGTAGCGACGTTTCGGCGGGCCGGATAAAACAACGTTGCTGGTCGGATCTGACCCGCATTTTGGGCATCACTGCTTTATATAATGACCATTCAGGAGTAAGAAACTAAACCGTTAATGTTGCTTTTCAAAATATTGTGTACCAACAAAATGTATTTCCTCTTGTGAATAACTTCAATTCTGTGATGACCGATTTGTGTATGGAAACTTTTAAAACAATTTCAGGTTGGGAGAAAACAAACTCTATGTAACAGGGATTGCTTCCCTTTGCTGTTAGAGACCTCAACCTCGTTTAGATGTCATACAAGATCTCAAGAGTTGTTCTTTTTACGTCTGATATACCACTTGATGCCTCTTGATGTCTTTAGTTGTCATGTTACGTCACATATTCCTCTTTGCTTCTTAAGATGTCATGAACCATAGCGACGAACTCTTTTCTTCTCCAGATGTCGAATTATGAAACATATTCTCCAGATGCCATGTAACATCACTTCTTTAGGAAAGTCGTTTCAAGCTATCAATATCTTCCCTGAACTGATCTATTCCGACAATTAACTCTCTCCTCTCTCTCTTCCTCCTCATCCTCTCTCTCTCTCCTCTCTCTCTCTCTCTCCTCTCTCTCTCCTCTCTCTCTCTCTCTCCTCTCTCTCTCCTCTCTCTCTCGGTTTTATTCATGTTCTCCCCCCTCCCCAGTCACACTTGTACGCGCATACAAATATAGCTCCCTAGACTGAGGCCTCAAAATAAACCCTCCAACCTCGTAACGACCTGTATCTTGGCTAGTTCATTAATTGATCGATCAGAAGAATCAATAAATCAATAGGAGAATAAATCTGTCTGGAACACCCCTGCTCGACAATGACACCCTTACTTGAAGGTCACCTAATACATAACACATTCACTTACAGATCTACCACTCACACAGTGCATTCACTCCCACAGCACTTTCGTACCCTCAGACAATATACTCGCACAGTGCATTCACTCCCACAGCACTTTCATACCCTCAGACAATATACTCGCACAGTATATTCATTCACATAGCACTTTCATTCCCACAGTACTTTCCCTCACACATCCCCCACTTACTTCTACACTTGTTATCCTACATACTGCGTGGCACATAAAATCACGCCTCACAAGCCTACTCACTTCCCTCTCCCCTCTCTGCCCTCTTCTTAATTCATCGTTATTTCATCAAAATGAAGGCTGAGTACATTTTTGTATTAGAGAGCCACTTTCAACCTTGTAAAAAAAACAACTTTTTTTTTCTCTCAGACTTTAATTATGTGAATCAAAGTTAGAACATTCTCAAATTCTTTCCCCTCCTTTTAAAATATTAAGGGACACCACTCCCGTTAACCACCCTTCAACCTCGTAAGGAGACACCACCACCAACAGATTGTTGTATCAGTCTTCAAGTCTTGGGATGCAGGTGTTTTATGGTCTGCACATTGTACTAGTGATGAACATTGGCATAGAGTCAACTCTCAAGAATTGTGTAACATATTACTTGTTGACACTTTCTGACTCCATCCGTTTCACACTAACGTATTATTTGAGGAAATGTGTGCAGTGCTCATTTCTTTGAAGGGCATATCGTTTCTTCTAATTGACAGGATTGGTTTAAAGGAGGAAATACCTAGTCTGGCCTATGTTTATAAGAGACTATTGACCTGGCTGAAAGATAATCGTGTCTCTGTTATGTTAGAGCCAATTGTCTTGTTTGTTTTGCTGTTGTGCCAGAAAGAAATGACAATTTCTAATTACGCCAACTCTAAGGTTGGGTTTTTAATTAACATGTTCATACAATGTACACGGATAGTCTTTAGTGCAAGACTTTTGTCACCACATTAGAAGAAAAGTTACGAACAAAAATTTAACAAGAAAAACATAAGAGCTAAGAGATAGATTTAGATTTGTATGACAATGACTATTAAAGTAAATTAAGTATTTGAAATTATTGTTTTGGTTAAAATTTTGCTTATTATTACATTTTTATTAAATGAAAGCTGACAATGCCAGTTTTTTTTTTAGTCGCGATTAGGATTGGCGTTTTCCATATTGAATTACTTTTTTGTTATATTTTATAATTTCAGGAGAATTCCAGGAACCCTTTAATAATAAGTTAAAATGGTTTCATTTAATAATTTACATCTAGAATTCGCATCGCGCGGGACCTATGAAAGTGCGGGGCCCACTGCGGCCGCATTGGTTGCAGTGGCCTAAGACCGGCCCTGGGTACAAAGTTTGTACACGTTATTTCTTTGACACCCAATCTCGAATCAAGCTGAAATTTTACACAATTATTGTTTTTTTTTTTTTATTTTTTACCTGCCAAAACAAGAATCAATAAAAAAAAAAATTAACCCATTTGTTAATAAATAATTGGCAATAATTACTTGTTCAGTATCTCAAACAAGGGAAAGAAATAGTACTTGAATGATGTGGTGGTATAAGTTGAATTAGTCCCCTTTATACTTTGTAGTGACGAAATTCGAAAGTAACAATACATGAATATAAAACCTTCTATTTTCATTAGCACTGCAAAGTGACTTCATATTTTTTTGATTCTGTTTTTTTTTTTATAAATGCAATGTACTGTAAGACCATCATTTAAATATCAGGCTAATAAACTGGAGGGAAAGTTTCTAGATAGAAATATTTCATCCTCCCCCCCCCCCCCCACTTCCCCTCTCTGTGTGACACTTTCTAATCAGAGCACCACGTGCAAGCATGCCCTGGATTCAAGAGATAATTCCGTTGGACCAAACGAAGAGTTTAGAACCGAAATGATAAAAGTAAAAAAAATGTCATTGTTACGCGGTAGCTATATAACCAGATTAAAATCAATAACGCCAGGATTTTGTCCCCTTACTTCAGTGTTGGTTTATCTGGCAGTGTGTCTCGGTGATCAGAGTTTGATGGTTGTTTCAAATCTTTTTTTTTTCTCTGACATTATTTGTGAGGAGAAGGGAAGAGGGAGACCATTCTGAGTGGCCCAAGTTTGATTCTCTTTGACATTCTGTTTGTAGTGGCCTTCATAGTTCTCAAGACATTTACATACAGACTGAAGGACATTTGCATGAGTAGAACTTGTTGTTGCTAGTGTTGGTTGTCATTGCTAGTGTTGGTTGTCATTGCTAGTGTTGGTTGCCATTGCTAGTGTTGGTTGTCATTGCTAGTGTTGGTTGTCATTGCTAGTGTTGGTTGCCATTGCTAGTGTTGGTTGTCATTGCTAGTGTTGCCATTGCTAGTGCTGGTTGTAATTGCTAGTGTTAGTTGTCATTGCTAGTGTTGGTTGTAATTGCTAGTGTTAGTTGTCATTGCTAGTGTTGGTTGTCATTGCTAGTGTTGGTTGTAATTGCTAGTGTTGGTTGCCATTGCTAGTGTTAGTTGTCATTGCTAGTGTTGCCATTGCTAGTGCTGGTTGTAATTGCTAGTGTTAGTTGTCATTGCTAGTGCTGGTTGTAATTGCTAGTGTTAGTTGTCATTGCTAGTGTTGGTTGTAATTGCTAGTGTTGGTTGCCATTGATAGTGTTGGTTGTCATCGCTAGTGTTTGTTATTGAGACTTCAATCAATTCAAGCTACTTGTGTTAGCAGCATCTCATCGAAGCATTGTTTGGTTAGTGCTTGTTAGTATTTTGTCACCAAAGTACTAGCGTTTAGCCGTCACATTAGAAGATTCACACACACACACACTTAGCCAAAGAAGACAAAAAACATCTACAAATATTTCTTTGATCTGTTACAAATGTTAATGAAGTCAAGTAAAATTTACAATTGAAAAGAAACCTAGCAATATAAAAAACACTCAAATGCATCTCGAGCTCTTGTATTTTTTGTGTGGACACTAGAACAAGTGCACCATCAATGAAGGGTGAACAGAGATAGGTCCTTGACCTACATTGTTATTGGTGACTGCCACCAGTCTCTGTTTCCTTTGTCTATCTTAATATTACAAATGGAAATACATTCTGAGAATCTGAAACTTTACAATATACGGTTATTGGCGGAAAGTAAATCAAACAGCTTTAAGTTTGTTTTTGTACGAAGCTTATATCAAGTCACTCCGTCTGTCTGTCTGTCTGGTACACAATTTGTACACGTTGTACTCATTCCTCCCACTTCCCAGTGTTGGATCAAGTTGAAACTTTGCACAGTTATTCCTTGTCCCTAACAGAACATGAATCGGTAAAATAAGAAAAATAAAAATAAACTAACCAATTAATTAATTGTAATTAATTAAATTTGTTTGATATAAAAAATTTAAATACATCATACAGTATTGATAGATTAGACTGTAAGTGCGCGTTTTTTTTAAAAAGTATTTTTTAATATATTATGCTTGTTACTTTCTATTATCTTGAAGATGACACAAGTTCTTTTGACAAAAATACAGCTCTTTTGTTCCCATGATAATACAATTTTTCAATAAAAACCGACTTCTGTAGATCTTGAATCGAAATATGTATGTGATTGGTCAATGACTTGTGTACCTGTATGCACAGTGACAGTTAGGGCATGCAGCTCGAGAGAGTGTTGAATGCTGACCAGACACCTCCATTGTCTATAACGACATTGTGCTGTAGTTAAGACCTTCAATTTATTTATAAAGTTTGACTGAGTCCGTCTGAGAAATACTTTATTTTAAATCCAACTTTGTTACATATTTGAATAAGAAAAATGTAACTGTAATAGTTATAGTTTTTATTCTAAAATTAAACTCAAATTGAGGACACTGGCCGGTTTTTTAATAGGTGTTCTTGATACTACTTAACTTAAACAAATACAGGAATACAAACTGTAAGCAAAAGTTGAAGTGACAGGGTCAATGCACTGGTCGCATTATGTCCAGCGAGAAGAGAAGCTATTAAATAGCATGCAAATGGTCTAAGCAAGATCACGTGTCTTGTCCAGTCATCTCTAGTGCAGCTCACACATTGTATGAGTGGTGAATGCTACACGAGCAGAGGCAGAAGGTGAGTTGTGAATACATAAAATCAATGAGCTAGTGATGGATTCCTTCGTGAACTGTTATGTTTGATTAGTTCCACGTGCCGGTGTGCTCTAGTTATTGTGCATTTCATAACATCTCTGTATAGGACTACATTGGCTGATCAATACATTGTCAGAAGGCTTATAAATCTATTTCTGGCAGAGAACTCATTCAGAGGTGAACATCCAATCTCACCAGACAGTGGACCATCATCACAGACTTCAGGAAAACAAGTTTCTTCGCTTTTTGAAATACTTTGTGAGCAGTCGAACGTGACGGTTTACTTTTAGTTAAAAAAACAAACTCTGAAGACGTTTTATAATTTAAACTCTAAACTTTAAAAGACGCAAGCAATTGTGACACTGGGCGTAACACATAACAATACAAGACACATAACAATACAAGACACATAACAATACAAGACACATAACAATACAAGACACATAACAATACAAGACACATAACAATACAAGACACATAACAATACAAGACACATAACAATACAAGCTATCACACAGACATGGCAATAGTTGTTTAGATGGGCCCAAAATATTAACTTATTATTTTGACAAGTCCGACATTATTATAAAGAATTAATATATTGTCAGTCAGACAGTATAAGTGAATTCAGGCCAGACAACAAGAAGGCCTAATATCTATTCTTACTTTATATTAAAATAAAAATAGTTCTATTTTATTTGAATTGAAACTAAAGAAAACATAAACTAGCCATTATGGGGTTCGAACCCACGACATATGTTTTATCAGCGTAATTTTGTACGAAATTTAAGCTTGAAATAAATGATAAAATTGTTTATTTGACTTGCACGTTTTTGAACCAGTTGCACCTTTATGAACCAGCTTGTACCTTTTTGAACCAGCTTGCACCTTTTTGAACCAGCTTGCACCTTTATGAACCAGCTTGCACCTTTATGAACCAGCTTGCACCTTTATGAACCAGCTTGCACCTTTTTGAACCAGCTTGCACCTTTTTGAACCAGTTGCATCTTTTTGAACCAGCTTGTACCGTTTTGAACCAGCTTGTACCTTTTTGAACCAGCTTGCACCTTTTTGAACCAGCTTGCATCTTTTTGAACCAGCTTGCACCTTTTTGAACCAGCTTGTACCTTTATGAACCAGCTTGCACCTTTTTGAACCAGTTGCACCTTTTTTGAACCAGCTTGTACCTTTTTGAACCAGTTGCACCTTTTTGAACAATCTTGCATCTTTTTGAACCAGCTTGTACCTTTTTGAACCAGTTGCACCTTTTTGAACCAGCTTGTACCTTTTTGAACCAGCTTGTACCTTTTTGAACCAGCTTGTACCTTTTTGAACCAGCTTGCACCTTTTTGAACCAGCTTGTACCTTTTTGAACCAGTAGCACCTTTTTGGACCAGCTTGCATCTTTTCTCGAGACATAATAAGAAGTAGCCAAACAAAGAATCAAACATAAATAGAAAAAAGAGGAAGGGGGTTCTGGTCCTATTGTCTAGTTACACTCCTGCCTGAGGGATGTAAAGGTAGACAACGAACTACGGACCCAAGCGTTGATATTCGAACGTAGATCACTCGACCAGCCAGTCATTCCTGCATTCTTGTTTAGACACACTGACACCATATTATATGGGCTTTGAAAAGTTTTTACTGGCCCGTTACATCAAAACAGGAAAATTGCCGCTGGGGCCACCGTGATGGATGAGGCCTGGCCAGAATTGGGAAATTGCATTGCTTTAATGATCCAGTCTGTGGACAATACATGGACCCGGCGGTTAGTGGACATGGAGACACGTCATTAGTCAAGATTACTGGACGATACAACAGCGGACATCAATTCTACTCCTGCTCTGGTCCATTTACTTTCTCTCTCTCTCACTCTGTCTATCTCTCCTTTCTATATACCTCCCCCCCCCCTCTTTTTCCCATCTCGGAAGTCATAACAAAAGGATTGAACGTCATCCTATGCCTTGAATAATTGTTTATATTTAATGTTCCAAACTTGTATATTCTATAAGATTAATTTATGTAACAACTAAATTAACAAAATAACTTATAAATTATTGTTCTTGTAGACTCGGTATAACAAACTGAATTCTATTATTATTATTATTATTATTACTTAGACTTGTATATCATTTTAATAACAGCTTACATTTGTCTAGATCTAATTGTTATAAGCTGTCCCTCGATAGATTCAATCATGGCTTCCCATTTCTCCAATAAAATAATAACACTAAAATATATATATATAAACTTTATTCAGCTTTATCAATGAGCAATATCATTAAATATTAATGTCTCCATTACGTATACCATATCTAAACTACATAAAAGAAGTGGCGAATCAAGTCGTCTGGTGAGATCTTTCGAACATCAACTTTTTAAAACTGCCATGAGAGACCTCAGTTGACAAGAACAATGTTTGCATTGATGCAATTTAAATCTAGATCTTGATGAGTCAAACCCTTCTAGAACCCTTCTAGAACCCTTCTAGAGGCCCACGTCATCCCAGACTGCAAGAGCTTACGACAAAAAGAAACATTAGCTACCCTGACGTGTCAGGAAGTTTGAGGCTGTCGTTAAAAATATTTTTTAATATGGACTTTAGACAAAAATATTCAGGAGACACTATTTATAGCCTGTTCATAAAAATCTGTCTGCCTGACGTGCGGTATACGCGCTGGACTGTGGTTCGGTCGTCTCGATGGTCCCTGGCTCACAGCCTGCCATTCCCTGTCGTCCTGTGGGAGGTTTGGGCTAGGGTGTAGATTAGAAGGAACTCAGAAACAAATGAAATATTTCTCAAAACAAATCAGTCTTTAACCCCCCCCCTCCGTGCTCTTACATGAAAAGCAAGGAGACACCCCTGACAGGGACAAACATAATTTGTTTTTACGGAGCTCTCCTTAAGATTGACAAAGGTGTCGCGCGCCAATTTTCATGCTTTGTACGCTCAAGGCAAATGGACGAAAGCCTCAAGCCGGATACACTTGTGTCACTCTCGTCATGTCGTCCCACGGCCTGAATCAATACAGCCTTCCGACACCGTGGGCCATGTCAGCGGGCTCATGAAACGATGGGAGTAGGTAGAGGACGTGCGCCAGTGTGTAGGGGAGACGAATAGTAAGTATGCCCAGGGGCGTAGAGATGAGAAGCGATAAGGCATGACAATAATATATACCCACTACCCCCTCCCACTAAAAAAATCTGTTGTGTTTTATATATATAGGCCTAGTCTATGTAGACATTTTAAAAAGTTGACAAAGTTTTAATTTCTCTAATACGTTGATGGTAAATAAAGAAATTACATTGAATGAAAATTGATATGAAATATAAGCGATGACTCAAACACACTTTGCTCTAATAAGTTAAATCTTAATTTGCAATGAATTCATTTCTTGACAATTCTTCCCATCGTTTTCACTGGACCACGTGACGTATTTGTCCATAAAAAGAGAGAATTAATGCTTACATTTAGGTTTGTGGAACTATAGGCTTGTGGAACTATAGGCTTGTGGAACTATAGGCTTGTGGAAATATAGGCTTGTGGAACTATAGGCTTGTGGAACTATAGGCTTGTGGAACTATAGGCTTGTGGAAATATAGGCTTGTGGAACTATAGGCTTGTGGAACTATAGGCTTGTGGAACTATAGGTTTGTGGAAATATAGGCTTGTTTAGATGCAAAGTATTAACGTTAAGTTACATTCAATGTATCATTTAAAGCAGAAAATTAGGCGAGATTATCAATTACAAGAAAAAAATAGATACATTATAATGAAAAGAAAGAACATTAAATTAGATTAAAGAGCCAGGGTCGATGTGTTGTCAAGACTAAAAAGATTCTTTATTTCCAAGAAACGAAATACGCAAAATTATGTTATAGATTTTTAACGGGACAAACACAATTTCGCTTAACCACTGTGCTTTTCATGTTTTTATGCAAGCGAGGTGGCTGGTCAGCTTCTGAACCGGGGGTCCCGAGTTCGAATCTGGCGAAGACTGGGATTTTTAATTTCGTGATCTTTGAGTCCATCCAGCTCAAATGGATACCTGACATTAGTTGGGGGAAAGTAAAGGCGATTGGCGTCATCTGCCCACTAGATGGCAAGGTCTAATAGGGGAACTTACTTTACCTTTGCTGTGCTTTTACACTACGTAATATGCCTAAATGTTTTATTATTCAATCACAACTTTGTCTTTTCAGAATACCAAACTACGAAATTAATAACTATATAAACATTGATATTGCATTTTTTTATTGGTGAGAAGTTAAAAGAATGATCAAGATGGCAACAATAGTTTTTTAATTGTTTTTTTTAAAGTAGACTTCTGGCTGTGATCTGTCACCTTTGTGTTCGTGTGTGCGTGTATATGTATATATCGAGAGGAGAGAGAAAGTGGCTGTAGGCTTATTAGATTCCCACTGACAGAACTCACCGTCACATCTTTACTCCTCCTTCTCCCCCATCCCCAGTTTTACCCGATGACACTCGAGACAATTGTTATTTCTCCTGGTCTGCTTTACACTTGTGTTAACCTTTGACCTGTAGGGACCCATGTCTCCTCCTCTTCACCCTTTCCTAGTTTTATCACTCCGACACCTAGACACCGGCACACTGGCGTTTGGATCTGTTGCGGGGATTTGTCCAATAGTAACCTTTACTCTCCCCTCTCCCCCCACCAAATGCAATGACTAGCCTGGAAACAGCTCATCAGGTTCAATAACAATTAGACGTAGAGGTAGACTATTTGTTTAAGGACGAAGAATAAGTTCAATAGACAATAGTCTTTAATAAACACTTTTATTGTAGACATTTTCAAAATGAGAGGTACTTGATTCCACCCGCTATATCATGACGTTCAAAATGTCACATGTTATGATTATGGGTTATAACTTTTTTTTCTTTCTCGACCACTATGTAAGCTGGGAGTTATGTCTAAGTGACCACAGACCAAGTTATGATAGAGTTTTCCTAGAGTTAGAGTAGAGTTTTTCTAAAGCGAGTTTCGTCCTTCAAAGAATATTGTAATGATAGAATTGACAACGATGAAGACTCTCGCTGCTAAAAAAAAACACGGAAATAGAACATGACCTGAGACACGGAATAAGAACATGACATGAGACACGGAATGAGAACATGACCTGAGACACGGAAACAGAACATGACCTGAGACACGGAAACAGAACATGACCTGAGACACGGAAACAGAACATGACCTGAGACACGGAATGAGAACATGACCTAAGACACGGAAACAGAACATGGCCTGAGACACGGAAACAGAACTTGACCTGAGACACAGAATGAGAACATGACCTGAGACACGGAAACAGAACATGACCTGAGACACGGAATGAGAACATGACCTGAGACACGGAAACAGAACATGACCTGAGACACGGAATGAGAACATGACCTGAGACACGGAAACAGAACATGACCTGAGACACGGAAACAGAACATGACCTGAGACATGGAAACATAACATGACCTGAGACACGGAATGAGAACATGACCTGAGACACGGAATGAGAACATGACCTGAGACACGGAAACAGAACATGACCTGAGACACGGAAACAGAACATGACCTGAGACACGGAAACAGAACATGACCTGAGACACGGAATGAGAACATGACCTGAGACACGGAATGAGAACATGACCTGAGACACGGAAACAGAACATGACCTGAGAAACGGAAACAGAACATGACCTGAGACACGGAATGAGAACATGACCTGAGACACGGAAACAGAACATGACCTGAGACACGGAAACAGAACATGACCTGAGACACGGAATGAGAACATGACCTGAGACACGGAAACAGAACATGACCTGAGACTAGAGAAATGCACTCACAATATATGTTTCATAGATGGAATTATTTAAAAATAATGTGTAAATATTTTTCAATGAAAATAATTAATGAGCTAATGAAGAAAATTAATCTACATGTCCTATGTTTTGTAGAAGAATGATATTCAGTTTGATGTGTAAAGATGAAGTTATATGATTCAAGTGAGTTTTTGAAAAAAAATATGACACACGATTTTCTAATAATTTTAGAAAGTTGTTTCCTAGATATTGTGATATTAGTGTAATCTAAATGAGAATGTAATTGTCAGTCAAACCTTTACCATTATCATTTAGTAACACATTATATTTGTTACAAGAAAACTTTTTTTTTCTTTGTGCACAATAAAGTGTATTCTATGTTTACAAAGAATAGGAGAAATATTTCCGCAGTTACCTCTCTTTGACTTTTTTTAGTTTTCTCTCTTACTGTTTTCCTTGTGACCGCAATAACTTAGTCTTGATCTTGTTTTTCATTGATCTATTTATTTATAGAAACACCAAACCCAGCTCTTCCTAATATGAATGGATGGCTACCTGGTCGTGTGGTTTGCGCGCTGGACTGTCGTTCGGATTTATCGACGGTCGAGGGTTCAAACCCTGCCCGCTCCCATCCCCCGTCGTCCTGCGGGAAGTTTGGACTAGGAAGTAAACTATCTTCAACTCTGAAGGAACATCCGAAACATGTAAAACATTTTACAAAACAAACATAAATACATTTCATCCCTGAGAAACTAATGAGAATAACAAAATGTTATTTTGTGTTTTAATCCTTTTCAATGAGTCCTAAGAAATGGTCTAAATAAAAAACTAAGTAGGATGATGACTACCTTTGTAATCACAATATTGATTCGCTGACATAGTGCCTTTTTTGTTAACAAATAGGTGCAGGTACTCTGTGATGTATTGCCTAGCTTTTAATTACTAATAATTTAATAATAAACGTTAAAATACAAGAAAAGTCATATTTTTCACCCCATTAAAAAAGGTGCCGGTGCATACCGTCACAAAAAAAGCACTGTATATATTACATATATATATATTACATACCGTAATAATATATATATTCTAAATGGCAGACAATCAAATTGGGCGTACAACAGTATGACAATTACAACAATAACCATGGCATTGTGGGAAGTCGTTGCAAATTGAGCAAATAACAAGAAAAAGATAAAAAAAAATACTTAAAAAGAAAAACAACAAAAGATAATAGGAAGTGTAATTGTATCAAATAGTTGCCATCAGTCATGTCATCCAATTTGGGATAGATAATAACCACAATAAAACTGTTGTGCGATTAGAAATATTTGTACCAAGTGTCGTTTGTTTACCGATAGTATACATGCTGAACTTTCTCACTACGTTATTATCCTATCACTTTGTCTGGACCAGGTGGTAACATGGACATACCGACCACTCTGGTAGCCAGGTGCCTATGAAAATAGCTGATTGTATAGTTATCTATTGTTTGTTACAAACTTACTTTAAGGTGGCGACCTATAAAGGAGACTAATTCAGCTTATACCACCACTTCAGTCAAGTAATTTTCCCTTGTTCGAGATACCAAACAAAATAATTAATTACCAATAATTAATGAAGTCATTGGTTATTTTTGTTTTATTATTTATGCTTGTTTTGTCAGGTCAAAGAAATAATTTGCGCAAAATTTCAGCTTGATCCGAGATTGGGTGTCGGAGAAATAACGTGTGCAAACTTTTGATCAGGCAGACAGACAGACAGAGTGAGTTGATATCAGCTTTGTTAAAAGACATAATTGGATCTTTGATATCTATAAAAGCAAGGGGGGGGGGGCATTACTCATCAAAATCATGGTTTTGAATTGTTCAACCTCCGACTATAGAAAGACTATCTAAAAAAGACTAAAAAAGTTATCCCTCTAGATTTCTTTACAAATGAAAACTTTCCTAGTCTAAAAAAAATGAATGTTGGAAACTTGACAATTAAAGCAGCCAATGAAATGTTTATAAAATAATTGGTCTGTTGATGAAATTTACGTGCTTTGAATAAAATATACCCCCCCCCCCACACACACACACAACAAAATCAGGCAAAAGAGATTTTTGTGTAAAGAAACAAAATTGTGACAGAAATATGAATCCCCCCCCCCCCGGGTAGTTAAGGAAAAAAAAAAAAAAACAAAAAAAAAACTGCTCACTCTCTGCATCTTATAGTTCTCTTTTTCTTTTTTTTTTCTTTTCTCTCTTTCTCCCTTATTATTATTCGTATATTCTACATCATACTCTGAGAGCATTTGTTTTTCAACGGAACGTCTCCTCCGAGGATATTCTTCTGTGGTCTTTTAACTACATTAAGTTCTAGACTTTCAAAACACGTTAGCACTCAGCATTAAGCCCGCGCTTTAAGAAGATCATGTGACCCAAACGGACCGCGATTACCTCCCCTCCTAATGTAGCAGCTTTGCTTCTGTCATGACGCCAAATAACCGGAAGTTTACCATTCGAGTTGAAGTCAATTTAAATAGAAGATTATGAAAATAGAGACTAGCCTTGTCTAAGCCATTATTTTAAATGTGAGCACTGTCTCAGCTCACTCCACAAGGTCACGGTGTCGTAGTTGACAATGTGAATGAAGTAGTTAGGTTCCATTCCTCGGTGTTGTGTATTCCTTGATACTTGCCCCAGGTACATGCAAGCCCTTATCGCCATAGCAACACACACGGTGCCAGTCCTGATAGAGATGAGCTTACATTTGATTTCAAACATTTATCTAGAAAAAGAGGATAGAGAGCCAGTTTATAAAGATGTTTGTTCATTTCAACTTTAGTTGATTGGACGAGTTGATTAAGTATGAAACTCCAAAGAATTCATTTTGATTCGATATTTTATAAGGCTAAGAAAAGGAATGGTCAGTTCACGTTTGTGTTCGGTCAGTAACACAGGAACATAATGTCTCAGAACTCTTCATCATAGCACTAACAGGGAAAGATAACCAACAGATGTTTAAAAAAAAAATATTGATTTCACCGAGTTCTCCCAAGCAACTCATGCATTGGACAGAAGTTAATTCTCTTCGTTGTTAGAATCACTAAGCCGACAGATTTTAATCTACATCAAAATACAAAATAAAATTTAAAAAAATAAGAAAGTGAAAATAATTCATTAGATGTCGGTTTGTGATGTCAGTCTGTAATGTCAGTCTGTGATGTCAGTCTGTGATGTCAGTCTATGATGTCTGTCTGTGATTATGAGAGTGTAAATGAATGACTGAAATAAACAAAAAAAAGTTGTACGATATTGTCCAATAGTTTAATGTAAGTTGTTCTGCTATAAGAGACATTGTGTGATATTATAAAACTATTAATTCTCTTGAGTGATTATGTATATATTGTTATTATTTGTAACTTTGTAAATAAAATGGTTAAATTGTTACAATTTAGTTCACGTCTGCTGGGTCTCTATCATTTGTTACTGGACGTTTGTTTTTATCAAGCATGTTCAAGTACATTTTTTTCCACTCAAGCAATTACAAGTAGGTGAGACAATGCGATGTTCGTGGTGGAAGAGTGGAATGACATCAATTGAAAGTAGGTTAGATAATGTGATGTTCGTGGTGGAACTGTGGAATAACATCAATTGAAAGTAGTTGAGATAATGTGATGTTCGTGGTGGAAGTGTGGAATGACATCAATTGAAAGTAGGTGAGATAATGTGATGTTCGTGGTGGAAGAGTGGAATGACATCAATTGAAAGTAGGTGAGATAATGTGATGTTCGTGGTGGAAGAGTGGAATGACATCAATTGAAAGTAGGTGAGATAATGTGATGTTCGTGGTGGAAGTGTGGAATGACATCAATTGAAAGTAGGTGAGATAATGTGATGTTCGTGGTGGAAGAGTGGAATGACATCAATTGAAAGTAGGTGAGATAATGTGATGTTCGTGGTGGAAGTGTGGAATGACATCAATTGAAAGTAGGTGACACAATGTGATGTTCATGTGGAATGACATCAAGTTAATATCAAGAATCTCGACGTAATGTTATTTTGTATTCAAACACACAATGAGATTGCACATCTCTAGTCTTGAAATCTGCTTTGCCACTGACATATGTAATAAATTTCGGTGTCCAGGAATGGCGGGAGATGAACAAAACACACAGCGACAGACAAAAACTTGGACTAGCCGGAATAAGACTATTAACAAGTTTGAAAGCAATGTTACCAAGTCTCCATACTTTGGTCTTTGCTGTCCAGAGTCAACCTTGGTGTGTGTGTGTGTGTGTGTGTGTCGGGTCATGTCTGTAAATGTTAAATCTAATGTCATTTGTGTCACCCCCACCTTCCATTCAACGCAAAAGACAAAAGCAATTGAACTAGATCTCTAAATAAATGACGACCGAGGACTAGTGTCGACACTTTATGCTCGCTTCTTTTTAGGATTATTTTGTTTTTCAATACATTTAATTTATGACGTATTTTTGTATATTGTTGAGTAGAAATCTGGACAGTCGAAAAAAGATTTGCATTATTGTAAAAAAAAAAAAAATTCAATATCAAACGACTAGAGAAATGTCTTAGGGTTTGTGTCAGCAGCACTCGAGTAAAATCTTTTTACTTCTGTAACCCAAGGCAGGAATGAATACGTCAGTGCCACATGGACAACGTGAACTGGTTTACTAAACACAAAGCTAGCGTTCAGTGCCACATGGTCAACGTGAACTGGTTTACTAAACACAAAGCTAGCGTTCAGTGCCACATGGTCAACGTGAACTGGTTTACTAAACACAAAGCTAGCGTTCAGTGCCACATGGTCAACGTGAACTGGTTTACTAAACACAAAGCTAGCGTTCAGTGCCACATGGTCAACGTGAACTGGTTTACTAAACACAAAGCTAGCGTTCAGTGCCACATGGTCAACGTGAACTGGTTTACTAAACACAAAGCTAGCGTTCAGTGCCACATGGTCAACGTGAACTGGTTTACTAAACACAAAGCTAGCGTTCCTCGACAAAGACATTTCTAGATTTGGGAGCTGGAAGTCAAACACGTATAGAAGACGTCTAGAGAAAAGAAGAGAATCGAGGCATATTCTCCTAGATTTACAGGTAGAGAAGACGTCTAGAGAGAAGAAGAGAATCGAGGCATATTCTCCTAGAGCTACAGGTGTAGAAGACGTCTAGAGAGAAGAAGAGAATCGAGGCATATTCTCCTAGAGCTACACGTATAGAAGACGTCTAGAGAGAAGAAGAGAATCGAGGCATATTCTCCTAGAGCTACACGTATAGAAGACGTCTAGAGAGAAGAAGAGAATCGAGGCATATTCTCCTAGAGCTACACGTATAGAAGACGTCTAGAGAGAAGAAGAGAATCGAGGCATATTCTCCTAGAGCTACACGTATAGAAGACGTCTAGAGAGAAGAAGAGAATCGAGGCATATTCTCCTAGAGTTACAGGTATAGTTTCAAACAAAATCTAATCACCTTTTTTTTTATTTAGAAAAGTCTGTTGTGTACAAGGTGAGAAGATAAATATTTTTTTGATGAGAAAGAAACTGAAATTAAACTTTTACATGGTGACAATTTATACTTAGATCATCTCTAAATTGATTAGGCAACTTTTTTTTTTTTTTTAATGTCACGAAGCAAAGATTTACTTTATTTTACAAAGTGTAGATATTTGTTCATTTGATTTAGCCTTTACTTGACGTACTTCTCGAGGACTATATTATCTATTGAATTGGGACCCTGGAAATATTTAAAATATTTGTTACTTCCGGTCTTGCTGTTTGCCTGCTTATCTGAACTCTGGGATTGTTTTGAGTGGCTAGTGTGCGTTGTCCTATTCTCAATAGAAAATGTTTATGTTGAGACTTCTGAAGGAAACGTGACAAATAAATGGCTAATTTTTTTTTACGAAAACGGTGAAATAAACATTATAGAGAATAGTTAAATTATAAAGTCTATATATAAAAAATACCCCCCCCCCAAAAAAAAAAAAAAAAAAAAAAAAAAAACACCTTTTTAAAAAAACAAAAACAAAAAGCTTATTAATTTAGTTGTATCAATTCCATCCCATCCATCCCAGTGGCGCTACAGCCCATGGAGGGCTCTGGCCTGCTTTAGCACATCCTTCCATTCAGATCTCTCCTGGGCCTTTCGTCTCCACGCCCTAACCCCAAGCTGCTTCAGATCTGCTTCCACGTCATCTATCCATCGCATTCGGGGTCTGCCTTTGGGTCGCCTGCCTTTTGGTTTTTGCCTGTATACGATTTTCGCCCCTCTGTTGTCTGACATTCTTTCAAGGTGACCTGCCCAACGTAGTCTGTTCTTTTTTATTTCGTTCACTATTGGTGGGTCTTCATATAATTGATATAACTCATGGTTAGTGCGTGTCCTCCACCCTGTTTCATCCTGTATGGCACCATAGATTTTCCTAAGGATTTTTCTTTCCCAAGTGTTAAGCAAATTTTCTGATGTCTTTGTCAGTGTCCAGGTCTCACTTCCATACATTGCTGCTGGTCTTATTATAGTTTTGTATATTATTTTCTTGGTTTTACTTGAAATCATTTTGCTCTTAAGTAGATGGTGGGTGCTATAAAATGCCCTGTTGCCTGCTGCTATTCTTTCTTTTATTTCTGTTAGTAGGTCATTTTTGAAATTAATAGTACTTCCTAGATATTTGAAAGTTTGGACGTTTTCAAATTCGTGGTCTTTGATTTTGATATTTTGACCCTCTGTTTGATTGTCTCTTGTCATTGTGATGTACTTGGTTTTACTGTCATTGACCTCAAGTCCTGCTGGTCGAGATGCTTCTTCTAGTTGTATGAAGGCTCTAGCGATGTCAGAGGTTTCTTTACCCAATAAGGCAATGTCATCGGCATAAGCAAGGTATTGTAGAGGTTGGCTGTATATCGTCCCTGTTGGTTGTGGACCCATGTTTTCTCTCCTGAAGTAGTTAGTAATAGTTCCCCTTGTGTTTATGTTTATATTTCTTATAACTCTCTCCAGTGTTAAATTGAAAAGCATGCAGGAAAGTGCGTCTCCTTGTCTTAATCCTCGTTTAATCCTAAATTCCCGTGAGTGTTCTCCTTGTATTATGACTTTGCTTTTTGAGTTGTTTAATGTCATATGTATAAGTCTTGTCAGCTTATTGGGTATTCCAAAATCCTGTAGTGTGTCATATAGGTATTTCCTTCTGATACTGTCATAAGCCATTTTATAGTCTATAAAGAGTTGGTGGATTGGTATGTTGTATTCATGGCATTTTTCTAGTATACATCTTAGTGTGAAGATGTGGTCGGTTGTGGATTTGTTGGGTCTGAAACCACATTGGTAGTCACCTAAGATTTCTTCTGAATATTTTCCAAGTCTCTTAGTTATAAGCCTAGACAGTATCTTATAAGTCACATTTAGTAGAGAGATTCCTCTGTAATTACAGCACTTTAACTTGGATCCTTTTTTGTGTATTGGGGTTATAAGAGCCGTTTCCCATTCTGTTGGTATTACTTCTTCTTCCCAAATTCTTGATATTAGTCTGTGTATTTGGGAATGTAAGTCTTTCCCTCCATATTTAATTAGTTCTGCTGTGATTTGGTCCTCTCCTGGTGCTTTGTGATTCTTCATGGTCCTAATTATTTCTGATGTTTCAATGAGTGTTGGAGGGTTCACTAAGGGATCTGGTCCCCCATGCGGCAGTTCATATTCTCCATTGTCTCCATCTTCAGTGGTATTTAGGATCTCCTCAAAGTATTCAGCCCATCTCTCAATGACCCTGCTGTTTTCTGTAATAAGCTGACCATCTTTGTTCTCACACATGTGTGATCTAGCTTGAAATCCGTTCTTTTCATCTTTAATTTTCATATACATTCCTCTCATGTCTCCCTCCTTTGCTAGCTCCTCAATTTGAGTAATCTTGGACTTTTCCCATTCCCGTTTTTTCTTTCTTACAACTTTTGTGGCCCTTCTTCTTGCTTCATTGTATTGCTGTCTAGTGTTCCTGGTTTCTCTCTGTAGCATTATCATTCGAAAAAAAACAAAAACAAAAAGCTTATTAATTTAGTTGTATCAATTAGTTTGGATCAAATGTATAATTAAATTTGTTATAGGGGGTATCTGGGTTATCGCTTTTAAAATGAATCCAAAATAAATAAATAAAAAGATAAAATAAAAAGTGAGCGACCTGAATTTGAACTTGAGGGGCCTCCACATCCTCCTAAAGCAGGGGTTCTCAGCCTGTGGGTCGCGACCCCCTTGGGGGTCGATTGACGATTTGCCAGGGGTCGCCTAAGACCATCGAAAATAAGGATTGTTATTGTCTATTCTTCTATTGCTGTATGTGTGTGTGTGTGTGTGCGGGGAGTCGCGGCAGAGTGGGGGATTTTAAAAAGGGGTCGCCGAGCATAAAAGGTTGAGAACCGCTGTCCTAAAGCCAATAAGGTAACCACTGTACCAGGGAGCTGCTTTTGAAAATAGGTTTTGTTACTCTACTTATTCCACTTTGCCAGTCAAGTAAATTTGTTTTCCCTTGTTCGAGATACCAAACACAATTATTAATTACCAATAGTCTATTGACTAATTAATTTTTTTATTATTTATTCTTGTGTTGGCACGGAAAAGAAATAATTGTTCAAACTTTCAGCTTGATCCGAAATGGGTGTGGGAGAAATAACGTGGACACACTTTGTACCAGACGGACAGACAGACAGAGGGAGATGGTATAACCTTTGAAAATAAATGCTCCACTTGCGATACCAAATACATAAACGTTTTTTTTTTTACAATTTCACTCAACAAAATCTTTGCTTGTTTCAGGTGATCTCTCAAAGTCAAACTCATTTCATGCACGACTGTCGGGAATTAATGTTTTCTTCCGAATTTTATAATGTGTGTTTTTATTGGGCAAGTTTTGACTGAGAGTGTAGTCCTGAAGCAATGAAAAAAAAAAGTTAAGTCTGAGAGAGAGAGAGAGAGAGAGAGAGAGAGAAAGCAGACAGAACAATTTGTAGAATTTCTTAGAGAAACTACTAGGCTGTGCGTGGAGACAAGTCTTCAGGCGAATTCAATGCAATCAAGGATCGATACTACATAGAAGAGGAGGAGACAGAGGGCTGGGTACAAATGGATTGTGGGAGAGGGAGGAGACAGAGAGGGCTTGAGACAAGTGGATCAGTTTAACGTGGGCTAGCAGGCTGGAGTGCCGTGGAATGGATGTAGGTTTGAAGTCACTGTTCATAACACAATACATACAATAACTAATTGCCATATGTTATTATCAATCACACTTTGACACGCTGACTCTCTCTCTCTCCCCTGAGTTGTAATGCTGCTATTTTAACCGAGGGGAAATGAATAGTTTATACATTGAGTTGTTACAATGTTTACTTGATTTTGGTCCCGTGGTTCACGTCTTGAAAGTTGAAGTCTTCGCTATTCTCAAACGTTGAATACAGAGGAAGGGAAAAAAAAAAGGGGCGGCCTTCGTTCAATATTGTCTCACATTTGTTAAAAATAATTTCATTTCTCTGTCATTCTGTTTCCACTCATTCTGTCCATTTATGTTCCCCCATCACCTCTGGTTATAGCAAAGTTAAAAAAAAAAAGCAATTAAGAAAAATGTATTGCTAAGTATTGCTAAGTCAATCGGATATAGTGTCTAGTGTTTCCAATGTTTGAGAATCGGCGTGACGAATAGAATAACAAGCTGGATTTTACTTTTAATTTATACAGGACAACACTCTCGAAGGGGAGGGGTAAGTACTGGTCCAAGGGGAGCACTGGGTCACAAATAAATTGTGGTTCCCTGCTGGGGGCGTCGACAAGTGTCAACTAAAACGTCCTGCCATGTGCTTATCTCCCATTGTGACCCGATATTTCTATCACCACGAAGACATTTGTATTCGATGCCCGGATCTGGTGAATGAGATGAAGACAGGTAATGGGGCGCTTCAAAACAGCCCCTGAGACATGCAGTTAAGGAAAGTCAGCAGCTGAGGTCCTGAAGATTGCCAACTCCTTTATTAAGTATTGTGTTACTCGCCTGGAGGCCTGCCCTCGTTTAGCGCACTCCCACTCCACTGGAGTGAGGATTATGTTCAAATCTTTTTTTTTTTACTGACAGGTTATCACTCTTAATGAATGACTGACCTGGAGTGTTGGTGAAAGGGTGAATATGCACCTTGGTATGAGTCATACACATGTGGGGTCACTGGCTGTAATGTAAACCAATTGACTTTTCCCAGTCACTATCTCCCTCGAAAGTAACAAAGATTTACTGCCGCAGGGGTGAACGACTTCACAGAGGATACAGTAAGCATACATATGGGTAACCCTGCCGGACCATGTAAAAATAAAGGACGATTGGGCCGCGAGGCCTTCACCAGCTACACAACAAACTAAAGGCCTATTTTGTGTTAATTGTTTTTCTTTAGGTTTCTAGTTATTGAGAAAGCAGTATTGGACGTTGTAAGGTAAGATTCCCCTTTCGGACCTTGCGGTCTACAGGGCAGATGACGTGCGGGTCATCTCATTCTTTGGTCAATGGTTAGCGAGCAGCACATGGACCAGCCGCATTCGTTTACCCAAATAAGGTCGGGTACCCTGGAAATACCAAAGTATATGGAACAAATTGCCTTCCGAACTGCTGTAAAGACGATCTTCTGTACCTTACTCTTTGTTTTTTTCAACGAATTAGATATGCGTTTCTAAATGGGTCATGTGATAGCCCTTAACAAACAAACAGAGTTTTGTTTCCATCGTATTTGGAAATATGTGATGTATGAACATTTTATTGATTGTATATATAAAATATTAAAAGTAATACTGGTTTACAATAGAAATTTACTGCGTTTCCAAAATCTAAATTTTATTACAATAAATACACAAATTTTTTTTCTTGTAAAATTTTTTTTAATGATTAATCTTTAAAAAACATTTTAGTAATATTATGCCTTTTGGACTATTTATTGTAAAAAAATAAATAAATTATAAAATAAAATGCAAAATTTTCTTATTTCAAATTTATAGAGTTCTCTATGTCGTTGTACTACGAAAATAAAAAACCGAAAGGTCATTCTTTCAAAGGTGGATAACCCTTGAAAAGGATTCCATCTATTTTTAATTTATTAAAATTTTACTAAATTTGGAATTTTTAAGGTCAAATGTAATGTTAGCATTAAATGTAGGCTACTTTATCTTTTACTAATAATTTATCTTTTTACTAATACTATTTTAAAACATATAAAATGTTTTAATTCAGATAAAGTTAAACATTTTAAAACAATATTTACAAAATAATGAATTAAAAAATTGTAGATTTATCTTTCAAATAGAAATTTAATTCAAAGTACGAATAAATAACCTCGAATTTCGTTCACCTTTTTTGTCGCGTGGCACATGTGTAGAACATTAACCTTTCGTATCAAAGATTCAGAGTTCGATTCTGTCACGAACTTTTTCTTACATAAAGTTTTTAAAAATTAATTTATAACTAAAAATTGCAATATATTGTGCTTACCTATTATTTTTTTTTTATTTGTATAACTCTACTTTTATCATCATCTGTCCTTTAAAGGTTAGTGTAACAAAATGTCTTCATTCTTCCCAATCAGAAGCTATCCTTATCAGAAATCAAGACAAAGGAAGGTCTATTGCATTGATGTTGATCGTGTAGCTTTCTTTGTCATTTTATTATTTTTGTACCTTTATTGGAGATGATTTTGACATCGAGTCGTGTCACACAATATGACAGAACCAGCTTTGAATGCCTTGAATTTGAATGTCAAGTACATGTATATGTTAATGTATATGGTAGCAGAAATGTTTTCATAATAAGAGATTCACCATTCCAGGGGGTTATACTTTATTCATTAGATAGTTTCAAAATCATCAAATACATTATTTATATAACAAACTACTTTCGATACATTACTAAACCTTAAACAATGATTTTAAGGACAGATATGATTGGATGCCCATCATATGGCATACAATTTATGGGCCGCATTGTATACAAATGCTCGGGCTGATTTTGATACCCAGTCCGCCGCTGGGCATTAGTTATGAGTGGTGACACGTTACAGGCCGCATGAAGCCCGCTCGCTATAAAATGGGTACTACAGACTATGCAGTTTTATGTACCAGGTTTTAAAAAAATCATACTGCCAGAGCTGCATTCAATCTCTTTGCTGGATGACTTCATGTCGCTTAAAATTTGTATAAGAAATATTAGTTTTAAATGTATAAATGTGTTTTCTTTGATGTATACGAGTTTTTGTTTGAGACTTTGAGTAGTTCCAATGTAATACCAACCTGAACACGTTGAAAATGATCATGTCATTATGGTGAAACCTTTTTCATTGGACGCTGATGTAGTTTGGCCTACATCGCATGTCATTCATCCTGATTGATTATTATCTCAAACGAATGACCTTTCCACCCAACTCCAACACCGCAACTGGCCTAAATAGTTGGACTTTGACTAATCGACCAGAAAACGCAAATCTTTACGCACGACTGCGCAGATTCTATCAGAACAGTGGGATTCTGAACAATAACAAAAAAAAAAAAAAAGTAAAAAAAAATAGGGCCCTCTCTTATCGGCGTTCAAATTTGATAGGGGCAAATCGGAGTAACCTGTGGTATGCGTGTGGTTAGTGTGGCTTTAAGTGTGTTGGAGGGCACATCGGTGCTTGTGTGTGTGGATACGGGCCAACTATCGGTTGGGGGAACAATTAATCACATCATTAATCTTCTTTCGGTGTGTTGATCTACTTATATAATTTATTTAACTTCAGATGGCCATTCATTCGATCTAGGAGCGGGTCTTACTCGCGCGACTATTTTACCATAACAGAAAAAAACAAAGATGACAACATCTTTATAGAAAATCTCTAGGTCTTATTACTTATAATAAAAATCTATCGACAGGTCAAAACCTAAGGCTGGGGGTGGGGGATTGTACAGGAAAGAGAAGGGTGTGGTCTGACTGTGGGTGTCCTGTACACTACAAGGTAAACAGAGAATAAATACCGAGCAGTGGGAAACATTGGAGGCAGCAACACAAACCCAACACGTTGGAAGCTAAGAACTGCTTGGAGCGACCTTTCATGTAGTTTTACTCTTTGTTTTGAGAGCTGGTGGTCTACAAGGCGCTAAATATGAGGGGGGTGGTGAGGGTCTAACCGACACAGATACAATATTTGTCAACATGGCACAAAGTATGGGGGATGCCTTGGGAAAGAGTTAGAGATACTCTAAGAAATAATATTCCTTTTTTTTTCATATTACAGCAGTCCATTCGTATATTTTTCTGATTAATTAGAATATAAATCTTATTAATTTTTTGAAACTTTTCCCAAGAAATAAAAAAAAATTAAAACCTATAGAATTATTATTTCTTTGAGCATTCCTATTTATGCTCAAATATTTACTTCTTAACATTTCAGAACAGAAACCTTGCTATGACACCCATATTTTGTTCTAGTTATAATTACATAGCTGTAAAATTCTTCCGTTTTGTTGTCCTGAGTCACGGTGGCAGACGAATGTTGCTAGCTGAAAAGAAAAGGACAACAGATTGTTTACCAAGAAGTTTTTGCTTTTATTTATTTTCCTTGGGCTCACTTTGGGTCTGAAGCACCAGAAACCATTTTTTATGATCCTAGAACTGTTAGATTTCTATGACGTCAGAGCTGTTGGATTTGTATTACTCAAAGAAGCGGTATTTTTTCCAACTTCTCATAGTCTTTGCTGGCTCCAACTCCTCATAGTCTTTGCTGGCTCCAAATTCTCATAGTCTTTGCTCCAACTCCTCTGCTTATTTTTGTTATATGTACCTTGCCTTTGACTATTAAATACTTGGTTGGTAGGACAATGAACATCGAGCCATATAATCTTCCATTCACCAAATGTGTCTTGCTTGTCTCATCAACTAATAAACTATCACACGATAGGACTGACTCTTACAATGATCACACACGATAGGACTGAGTCTTACATTGACCACACACGATAGGACTGACTCTTACTTTGAACACACACGATGGGACTGACTCTTACATTGACCACACACAACAAGAAAGACTCAAAAAGTTTCTTCTCTTGAAAACTGTACTGGTTCCTAGACATTAAGTCGTAAATCTGTTGAATGATTCACGTCACGCATGAACTCCAGTCAGAAGTGAACTTTACCTAGAAATCTCTTTCAAGTCAGACTATAAGTCACTATATCAACTGGTTAGTCAGCCAAGTGGAATGTGATATATTAGAATCAGATCAAACAAGTTCGAGACTCGAGGATAGAGGAATGATATGGATATAAGGAAGATAGAAATGACCTATTTCTGTGACCCACGGATAACGAAGGTGTCATGTGGCCAGCACAACGACAACAGCCTTTACTTTTCCTCAACTAATGTCAGTACACATTAGAGACCTTAAGATACCGAACTTCAAATCACCAAGAAGCTAAGCGATTTACCTCTTAGCCACCGAGGCCCTCCCCCGCTGACTAAGTAAGTGGCGCGAAATTTGTGTTTTTCTACTCTTTCAACAAACAAAAGCAGTCGTTTATTGCGTTAAACAAATGATACGTCTGCAGTCTGTCCATCTGGTGTAATTTGACTTCAAGATGACAGATAATAATCCGTTTGGTGGAGACTTGTTATGGAGTGTGTGTGTGTGTGTGTGGTGGGAAGACGTTTGGGATTGGTTCTGAATGATGCAAGATTGATGGCATTTTCGTCAGCGGTCATAGTTAGGACAGACAACTCCAGAATGTGAGACTGAAGAGATGTGTTATTGAAATGAGTTAGATTTTGCCCGAAATGCTATTTATATTAATATTAAAGTCTACTACATTGATTTCATTTGATCTCAACTTGATTTTGACTATATTATAATAAAAAGTTCTATTTACTATTGTTCACAAGGAAGTTACTCAAGTTATTTCAAGTCTTACAAGTTCAGATCTAATACGCCTACAGCGGTTTCGTTGTCTATCAGCAACTTCATTCTAAAAGTCAACGACATTCAACAACAACAATAATGCTGATTATAATTATGTCAATACTGTCTATACTATGTATTAGTAGATATTAGATATTTTTAATCAATACAGAAAGTGTGCATTAATGAGTGATGACCTGAAGATTGATTTGGGAAATGATCCAAGTTGGCACCTGTGGTTAAATGATTCTGTCGAGACGAAATGTGGTCTCTACAGTTGAACATTTTACAACAAAAGTTTGTGTTTTTATCTGGCCACGATAAGTTTGGGACAATTCAAAGTCTTTAATTATGTGAGATTTGCTGAGACAGATTACCTTGGAAGGGGAAGTACTGGAGACTGACGTGGTGACTGATTAAAGATCGAGGATATGGTCTGAGGGGGGGAGGTGGCTGGGGGGGGGAGGAGTTATTTGTGATAGCGTGAATGAAATGATAAAGACGAGGTAAAAAGAAAGAATCAAGCCCCGGCTAATGGAGACCATTTTCACCGTAATGCCACGGACAATGTCGTCTGCTAAGATCAGATACTTCAGTGGAAGATCATCAATCTATCTTAAAAACAAGGGCATTAACTCAGTAGTGACGACAACAGGAACCCGACAATGTAGATATGAAAGAGAGGCTCAGACGACCGCTCACCGAGATGTAGCCAAAAGTGGGACAGTCCAGGAACGTAGTCTGTGTTCATGTAGTTTACAGGGGCAGCCCCTAATAAACCTTTGTTACAAGCCTATTTTTTATTTATTTAATTGGGGTCTGTGTTGACCATTAGAAAAATTTAAATAAAAAATGTTTTCATGAAATATTTTTTTTTTAAAGAATCATTAGCTGCAATACAATGAGATTGATACTGTAGGCTACATCAATACAATGAGATTGATACTGTAGGCTACATCAATACAATGAGATTGATACTGTAGGCTACATCAATACAATGAGATTGATACTGTAGGCTACATCAATACAATGAGATTGATACTGTAGGCTACATCAATATGACTTTTGTATGAGAAACTATTTAAAATAGCGCGTTCGTCTTACTAATTACAAAAACAGTTTTTTTTTGTCACTTTAAATAAGTTATTTTCCAAACAATAGAAGAAAGGAAACAAAAAGGCTGATAATTATTAAATATATTTATTCAGTATCTAACTCCCGTGCGTCTGAAACCCCACAAGCAGAGAATCGCTACTTAATCGCTGATATGAATTGAATTATGATTCCAGTGCGGGTCCCTCTTCCATTTCTTTTTATAAAGAAAATTGAGTTTCTTTGACATGTCTTTAATATTCTTTGTAGATTTACCAAACAAAACACAAGGATAAAGAGGACTTGATGAGAAGTGGGTCTCAAATTAATTAGATGAAAAGTAATTTTCATGCACTTGTGATTTGTTTGTTAATGTTCGGCGTAGTGTGCTGCTATGTAGTAGAGAAATGAAACAAAAGAGAGAGAGAGAAAGAGATACTTAACGATGCTTAACGGCTATCATTGCTATCACGTGAGACAGAGAGAATGTGAGAGACAGACATACATAGAGACAGAGGGAGAACTAGAGCATGTGTGAGAGAGACAGCTAAAAAGACAGATTATGTAAATGAGGGAGAGACAGAGACATACACAGAGTATAGAGAGTATTGTTAATAGTGACCCAGAGTGACAAAGAGTATGAGAGAGAGAGAGAGAGACAGACAGACAGAGAGACATGCCCAGAGTTTTAAATTGAATGACATTATTAAATATGTGTGTGAGATCAGGGTGAACATCCCGTGCTGAGGAAGGCATTAGGCTAGACTTCAAGTTATAAAATACTGATATTTCATTTGAGTTCGGACAGCTAAGACATGAAAAGGTCTCATACAACTTGATCTAACAATGACACTAAAAAGAATTACAATGCATCAATTAATACCTTCAAAGAAACGTGTATTTGAATGATGGACTATATTTATTCTGTTCGACCTACTGAACAAAAGTCACTTGGATGTCACTTCCTAGCAAACTAACCAAGAGGACCTATTTATGAGTTGACCATTGCAAATGTAAAAGTATTATCAGTATAACTAAATATTCGTGTGTTGAAAATATATGGTAGATATTGACATTTCAATATTAATTTGATCTCATATTATTCTATGTATTGATATCTCCATCAAATTTCACAAACTTGAAATTTCAACAAAATGGCTACAGCTGAAATAGCTTTAGTTTTCTTTCACTAAATAATTTTGTGTTTACATTTCAAATAAAAATGTTTTTCTAAGTGACTTCAAACGATTTTCAGTGATGAATCATGATTAAGGGTGGGAAAAAATAGACCAGTACACACACACACACACACATAATAAGAGAGATTGCCATTGGATGAATAGGAGATAGAGTGATTAAAAAGTCAACCAAATGTATAACTCTTTATAGATGAAGATAATAGTTAAAGGAAAATGTAGGTTATGCCAAGTGTAATAGGGGCGAAATAGTGTTTGCATGGATGTGTATGAGAGAGAGAGAGAGAGAGAGAGAGATGTGTCTAAGTAGCCAACTATTCTACACGGAATGGCCTTAGTTGAGTTGGTCACAATGGTAACTAAGTCTTACTTTGTCAGATAATATCAGGGGACATAACCTATCATCTCCCACTAGAGTCAAGTCAGGTTACTCATTCCCCTTGACTATTATACCTTTCCCTCTCCCCTTCTTCAAGCTCCACTCTACCCCACCCTGCCCATCCATTACAGCCAACAACAAGTAACTGCTATGATCACCGGGTTCTGTATCAAAGATCATCTTGGAATGTCCCAAGGTCTATCATTACTGAGCCCTACCACGGAAAGGAAACGTACTCTTTTCTCCGGCTTGGGGTGTCACGTGATCTCGGGCCTTTTTTTTTAAAAGGGACTTACGAATTATTTAGTCTCACATTCATAGTCACTTATCAAATAGACATACACATACACACACCCAACACGTAATCAGAGCAATTTGTCATGAATCCATTGTCAGATGCAAGTCTACTTTATACAGCGCCACACTGGCACCTACAGTAAACTACTCGTTGAAAAAGATTTAAAACAATTGAAAGTACATCTTTTACAATGTGAACATTAGCACTTTCAGATTCTGAACTTTTCCTGAACACTTCCATTTCTTCAGTTTAACTTAGTATCAAAATAACGTCAAGGTGTCCTACTCTAAAGGGTACCCGACATGAGTTGGGGGAAATAAAGGCGGTTGTGCTGGTCACACCATACCCTCGTTAACCGTCAGCTATAGACAGGATCATATTCACATTGTTCATCCTATAGATGGCAAGGTCTGAGAAGTTCATTTTTAACTTGAACAACTTCTGCTCGTATCCTGGTTAACATCTCTAAGGTTAGTGCTAGCGGACAACGCTAACATTCAACTTATTGCTAGCGAACAACGCTAACACTCAACTTATTGCTAGCGGACAACGCTAACATTCAACTTATTGCTAGCGGACAACGCTAACATTGAACTTATTGCTAGCGGACAACGCTAACATTCAACTTATTGCTAGCGGACAACGCTAACATTCAACTTATTGCTAGCGGACAACGCTAACATTCAACTTATTGCTAGCGGACAACGCTAACATTCAACTTATTGCTAGCGGACAACGCTAACATTCAACTTATTGCTAGCGGACAACGCTAACATTCAACTTATTGCTAGCGAACAACGCTAACATTGAACTTATTGCTAGCGAACAACGCTAACATTCAACTTATTGCTAGCAAACAACGCTAGCATTCAACTTATTGCTAGCAAACAACGCTAACATTCAACTTATTGCTAGCGAACAACGCTAACATTCAACTTATTGCTAGCGAACAACGCTAACATTCAACTTATTGCTAGCGAACAACGCTAACATTCAACTTATTGCTAGCAAACAACGCTAACACTCAACCTATTGCTAGCAAACAACGCTAACATTCAACTTATTGCTAGCGAACAACGCTAACATTCAACTTATTGCTAGCAAACAACGCTAGCATTCAACTTATTGCTAGCAAACAACGCTAACATTCAACTTATTGCTAGCGAACAACGCTAACATTCAACTTATTGCTAGCGAACAACGCTAACATTCAACTTGTTGCTAGCAAACAACGCAAACATTGTGAACTTGATCCTAAGATTCATTCAAATAGAAGCTTGTCATTTAAACACGTCACTGTTTTGCCTTAAAAAATTCCAGGCCACAAGGCGTCATAAACATCTCGAGACTCGTTTCAAAGTCACATCGACCAGGAAATCGCAATATTTTGTTTTCTATGTATTCCAGGATTATGTCAACCCGCTTTCTCGCTCCTCTTCGATCGATGGCTGAAGTTTTCTGTCTCTGGTAGATCTACTGACAACTTTCAAACAAGACGATGTCACCTGGTACAGAATGAATGTATTCGACTTGAAGGTCCAGACCTAAAGAGAAGTCAAATGCTGCATCCTATTACATTCCCTGTACAATTATATGATGTATAACGTGGGATATTTAATAAAAGAAAAAAACAAAAAAAAAAACAACGCGTAGCCTAAGTAAATAGAAGTAACTCAGGTAACTAACAATACAATCAAAATAATAAAGCATCTTGATCGTATAGAACATACATAGGGAATGTAGTGATTTGTGGGATACTCAAATACTGAGAGTTGACGGTGTTCCCCATGACTAGTGTACATTGACTACAAAGTGCTGCTTCACCTTTCTTACCTACTGAATCACTTTCTTTTTTTTATACACGAATGTGAATGTATTTTGACATTTTTGAATGGTTCAAAGTTTGAGACAGTTGACGAAGTACATTATAGAAAATCAATCCGTTTAAACAGTGGAATAGATTTGTGCCAAATCTCCACAAAGTTCCTTAATTTGACTGCTTCATTATATCTTTAAGATCCCAGCAGAACGTAGATTTAGAATGACGTCAAACGGTTGGGTTCATTCAGCAGACGACGGGAGAAAGGCAACGTCAAATAGCAGTGTTTCGAAATCTCGCGAGACGTCAGCCAAGTCTCGCTGGCAATGGACCGTGCCATGTTACCGAGACACGTGAGTATTAGCCGTTCAGACGGAGCGGATATTCGCAGCGCTGGACACATCAGGCTAGATAATGTCCGAGCTTTCACAGATGACCACGCCGATACTTCACGGCACGCTTTAAGTCAGCTTACATCGCTCTACTGAAACTTGAATCTCTAAGCTACTTAAAAAAGTTACCCATAATGCTTAAATGAATAGAGCGTCTCAAAAAATGTTTGGGCAGCCTCAGCGATAAGTCTGCTTTGAAGAGCTCATTAACAAGATTGCAATCATTGCACTTTTGAATGACAGAAATGGAATTCCACGGCATTATTTAATGATATATATATATATATATATATATATATATATATATATATATATATATATATATATATATATATATATATATATATATATATATAACAAATAAATGAATACACAAAGATGATAAATTTTTCCTTCTTAAACAGACATGTGTGATATGTTTTGTAGTGTAGAGATTGGATAATGTAATGTATAATCTACTGTGTACACTGGTTCCTCTATAGTTCTAAAGTGCTCGTCTATAACCTCTTAATATAATCGTTGGTTTTCCCACTACAGGATTGAATTCGATTTAATGAGAGGTTACAGCGGTTTGTATAGAATGAGCTATTAGAAAAGAGATACAATTGATATCTACATTTTATAATGGGCTATAGAGATAGTTGGGGTTGCGCAGCCACTGGAAATACCGCATTCCTCACTAATCTTCAGACTCGAAGACAAGCCTTATTATTATTATTATTAATTATTAGTATAGTAGTATAGACATATAATTAGTAGGAGACTTGATTCACTCCATGCGCATTACAAATGCATGAATAGGAAATCATTGCTGATAGTGTTGAAGACTTTGTTCAACGAAATATACTGTTTGTTTGTTTGTTTGTTGATTTGAGGCACATCGGCACAATTTAGGCCATGTCATGCCTGCAGTCCCTCAAGGACCACTCTCTCTCTAAACAACAAGGGCCAGATTCTATACAGTCATATCATTAAAATCAAGGTCTATTCACAGTTAAAATAGTAAAGGTAGTAAAAATTTAAATATTTGGTAAAAATCTAATGTAAATAGTGCATGTTCACAAATTCAGAAATCAGATCTTCGTAGATAGCCCCACTTCCCGAATAAAGCCCAGTACCTTCCCAGGGTCGACATTATTAAATAGTGTTTTTAGATTAGTGGCTCTAAAATATTCGCCCTGACATCCTGGTATCTGGGGCAATCAACGAGGATATGTTCCACGGTGAGGCGAGAGTCACAGTACTCGCAAAGTGGGGGCTCCTCTCTCTTCAGTACAAAAGAGTGCGTGATGTAGGTGTGGCCAATCCTAATATACTAACTAGGTGCTACCTCGTATAAGAGGTTTATATATATATATATTTTACACACAAAAAAAGTTGCATTATAAAGTAACCGCGTAAGAAGCAGAATTGAGCGCTGGCTGTTATCATTTTCCAAGTGTATTTAACACTCAGCATAGATCTACATAGTTTTATTTAACGCTCTGCATAGATCAACATAGTTCTGGCGTTGACTTGATTTTGTCATTTTGCTGAGTAGAGTGTTGACATCCCAGGCTGCCAGACGTCAGGGATCGCTATGACAAGTTGTATTTTTGCCAATGAAAGGAATGTACCTATGGCATCACACATTCATATCACTAGCAGACATCTTTAGCTGGAGCCCTGGTACAGGTTTCTGTAGTCCTCGCGTTTAATATCTGATGGGCCATTCAATAAATGTCTTTTATAGTATTTCTTTGGAGCTTTTTTAAAATTTTATCTATAAATATTGAAACTAAATATCTATTACCCTACTATTCATCTAATAAAGGAATCGAAAATGCTTTATTCTTGTCTATTTCCAAACAACAACACGAATGGCTATTATGACGGCAAGAGACATGCACAAACCCTCAATACAAGAAAGAGAGGTGGAAGTGAGAGAAATTGTGGAAGGAATCAAACAGTTCAGGAATGTGTAA